>NC_064848.1:198720265-198822307 GCF_024139225.1 Suncus etruscus
TTTGACCTCCATGCTGGCCAAAGACCAAAAGCGCCCTAATCCCCTCTGGTCAAAAGCTTATCTACCTTTTCCAAGACCCCTCCCAGGAATGGGCGGGGTCTTGCAGGTAAGGTCAAGTTACCTAGGGAGAATGGAGGGATGAGGCTTCAATAAGGGAGATGCAAATCAAAGCAATAATGAGGTATAATCTCATACTAGTGACAATGAAATACAAGACTGGAAATATCCAGTGATGATGGGGATGAGAGGGAAAAGGAAACCACTCTCACTGTTGGTGAGGAATGTCTTCGGTTTACAGTGGTGGAAAACAATATGAAGAGTTTTCACAAAAGTAAGAAAGGGATTCCCATACAACAACTGCTTGTCATTTATTCCTCAAATAAATAAAAACATTTTTCAAGAAATAATGAAAATGAAGAAACCCTATGTTCTTGCAGAGTTTAGTATTATGGACAAGATACAGGAAACAACCTAATTGTCCCCTGTGATGGATGGCTGCATAAAGAAGTTGAGGACATATATGTATGATGACTATTATGCAGGTCTAAGATAATATTAGAAATAAGGTAATATTAGTAATCTTACAATTCGGTGCAACATGAATGGGATTGGAAGGTACCATGTTGCAATGAAGAAAGTCAAAAATGAAAAGGACAAACACCATTTTGTCCTTTTGATCTCAGTCATCTGTGGAATACATAGAAACAAAACAATGGCAAAACTCTTAGTTTGATTATAAATCTAAGGTCACCTAAGCATGGAGGGATTTGTAATAGGAATTGAGACTATAGGTAATAGAAGGACAGTGGTGAATTGGTACACACAGCAACCTGACAGTAGTACCTAATCTCAATAACATTATTTTTAAAGAATAAGGTGATTTTGAATAATAAGTTAAAATATTCCATATTTTAGTTTTTCCTGCAATGAGACAAATCTGTATTAATAATGATTCTGAGTGTTCATAGTAGCCCTGAAGCATCGAGACAGGAGTGGGTAGATTATTTCCTGGGGTACAAATTCAACTCACCAGCTAATGAGTGGGAACTTACAACAAAGTTAGTTACCCCCAAGACACATACTAAGCAGGTTTCAGAAACTTGAGACAAAAATTAAAACAGCAAAGAAGGTATAATAACTTCACCATAATTTTTACTGGCAACTTTGGCAACCCAAAGGAATCTGTACTAATTCATTAGCTGAAAGACAAATCTGTAGAGTATGCACTTTGATCCACAGTGAAAAGATATTTTCTAGAAATAAACGGAGACGATTTTATGACCAAGGCAAATAAAAGAGAATTTGTCACTAGAAAATCTTCCAGGAAGACACTGGAAGTTTAAAAACCCAAAGTCTAAAAATAAGTAATACAAAACAAAAATTATATTATCTGAAGAGATCAATGATGTGGACAAATCCCTATGAAACTTACAAAGGAAGAGTGAATTAAAAGCAACCAACCAATCACCAATATCAAAAAATAAACAATTTTAATTAAACTTTATAGTCTCTGAAGCTTTAAAAAGAAGATATTATTACAAACAATTCTATACATATAGGTCCTACAATGTCGGTAAAAAGTTCAATTCCTCTAAAGGTACAAGCTACACATAATATGAAATAGATTATTTGAATGGCCCTAGAGATATAAAAGAAATAACATTTGTATACAGAGAAATTTTCAACGTGGGATGAATTTACTGGAGATTAGTACCAAATGTCTAAAGAAAAATCAATCTTTTTGCTGAAAAATATGAGGAAATGCTCTAAATGAAAGAAACACTAAGATAAGCTATTCACTTTTATTCTATGATATTATGATACTGAAACTTGACTGAGACAGCACAAGAAAGAAAACTTATAAGCTGATTTCTTCTGCAAGCATGTAAATTTAAAAAATATTTGAAAATCAAATCCAGTGGCATCAGGAAAACATCTTAAACACATTTGCATCAAGGAATATAAATTTGTTTTTAACATTTGGTAATCTACTGTAATTCACTGCATTAACAAGAATAAAGAATAGAAAACAGATGGTCAACAGAACTGATGCTGAAAAAACATATGATACCATTCAGTACCTAATTTCTGATGAGTTCTTTTTCCAAACTAAGAAGCAAGAGAGCTGGTTTTAATTCAGAACCGTTATTAATAAGTAACAGTTATTAGCAAAAAAACACTAAATGTTATAGCTAACTATTCAAAATTGTCCCCTATCAGGTATGAGAAAAGGATGCATGTTTATTATTACTGCTATTCAATACTCATTGCTATCACTTCTTTTCAATACTTGATTGGTACAATATATATATATATATATATATATATATATATATATATATATATTGTCACTAAAAAAATCTACCAAAAAATTGAGTTCGAATCCCAGCATCCCATATGGTCCCTGGAGCCTGCCAGGAGCGATTTCTGAGCATAGAGCCAGGAGTAACCCCTGAGTTAACCCCTGAGTGCTGCAGGTGTGACCTCCCCCCCCCCCAAAAAAAAATTGAGGGTAGTGGTAGGATAATAAAAACCAAACAGAGAAACTGAAAAATAATAGAATATTATTTGAAGAAACCACATAACTGTAAAATTTCTGGTATGTAGCAAATACAAAGCAGTCAAACATTTTAATACATTTAGTAAGTCACTAGATAGAAAATCAAATGAGAAAAATCCATTGTATTTTTCTTTGTTTTTATTTTTTTCATTGTATTTTTATCTATAATTTCCATTAGACAATTAGAAAATAGTACTTCTTTTAAACAAGCATCAAAAACATAAAAACTACTAGGGATATAGCCAACCAATAGCTTAATATCCTTCCATAGGGAATTGCAGAAATTACTATTGTGTTCATTTCTTATGTTTGCCATAATGGATTTCCAAAACTCTGCATGTTAAGAGACAAAGTCCCTTCTCTTCTGAGCAGATGTTTTTCACCAGCCTTCTTTGAAAGCATGACTCCCTCCAGAAAATGCTTTAAATGCCTGTTTTTGTAATTTTCCCCAGGTTTGTGAAGTGAGGAGCATTTTAGAAGCAAAGAAGAGATGTTAATTCATTGCATGTAATAGCTGCTTTAGGGTCTTGGGTATTAATTCTCTAGATTCCTGAAGTTGGTGGGAAATGGGGCTTGGGTGGGGTAGGGAATAGTATGGATATCCTATCCATAGTCCCAGGTTGCCCTTTGACCTTGTGAATAGGAAAAGAATGCATTTCCAGAAACTAGAGTATTCAGCAAATGAAGAAGTGATTGTGTAACAAAACCCAATGGTGCACTTCAGAGTTTCTTTCTTCTGTTCTCAGAAAAGACTCTTTGAGATGTACACTGTACTTGAATTTCCTCTTCTTAGTCTCATGTCCTCACTCCTGTCACTGAAGAATGCTTCCTACTTAGAAAGCCCAGTCAAAAAAAATATTTGAGCCAGGCACATTTCCAAGGACTATTGTTTGACAATTTTTAGATGAAGACAAAACTAAGAAGATAACTTTCCAGGACTTCAGTATTTTGCAGAGCAGATATTTATGTAGATTGCTGGCACTTCTGAGCTCATTAAGGAGATTGTATTCCCTTGTCTTTCACCTTTTGCCTCTTGAGTTCCACTGTTTAGGTCTGTAACAGTTCAAGTCTTTGGGGAGCAGGCTAAAGAGCCAATTTACCCTTTCCATGTCTTTCATTTGATGCATTAGCATGACCCTAAATGCTGCAGGTTTCATAAATGTGTAACTAGGTGATAACTGCAAGACTTATTATGGGTCTCAGTGTGGCTCTGAGGTACTTGTGCATACTGTCACAATGAGGAAACCAGGGTGTAGCCTCTATATATGCAGACAAGGGAGGTTTCCTTGCTCCAGAGCAGGGGTCCTCAAACTTTTTAAACAGGGGGCCAGTTCACTGTCCCTCAGACCATTGGAGGGTCTGACTATAGTAAAAACAAAACTTATGAACAAATTCTTATGCACACTGCATATATCTTATTTTGCAATAAAGAAACAAAACAGATACATATACAATATGTGGCCCGCGGGCCATAGTTTGAGGACCACTGCTCCAGAGGATGAATGAGGGAGTCTTGCAGCTTCTTCTGCATAGTGGTATGCAAACATGTGTGGATGGAAATGTTCTAAGAAAGAAATAAGTCACTATTTCCACAATCTGGGTTGTATAAATGGTAATGCTGTCCCACGCACATCAGTTGTTTCAGGGCAGGCTAGGAGATCTAATTATGTCTCTTTACTAGTGACTTTAACATGTTTATCATGAATCTAGACTAGGTCCTTGGGAATTGCATGTAAAATTGGCTACGACACTTCAGATGTTTATGATGGTATAGCCACATATTTAATACCTTAAGAAGGTAAATTTATGTCTCCCAATGTCCTCTGTCTGGGCCTCATATTGGTTCCTCACTGGTCTTGTCCCTCAAAGTCCCATGTTCTCAGTTCATCGGTCCCTTCCTTATGTCTTGTATCCTCTGCTTCTTTCTGGTCTGATTCCTGATGTTTGGAGCTCAGAGGCTGGCTGGTCTGTTGCTAGTATGATAATATCTGTTCTCTACCATGGGTGTCCCTTGTTCATGTGTGGGAGAATTATATCTTTTCTAGTATCTGCCTGGGCACAGGTGAGGTGTCGAAAGACTGCTACACATCTATCTTGGCATGCATCTAATTAGTCAAGGTAGAAATTCCCAGATTGGTGACTTCATTTTAAATGCTGCTTATCTCACTCTTACTCGTTTCCACCATCTATTTGACTGGCCATGTATCTTGTACCCAAGATTTAAACTAACTAATTACATTTAACTAGATTACTCTATCTTTTTTGTTTGTTTTTTGGGCCACTGGTGACGCTCAGAGGTTAGTCCTGTCTATGTGCTCAGAAATCGCTCCTGGCTTGAGGGACCATATGGAATGCCAGGGGATTGAAACACAGTCCGTCCTAGTTGCCCAGAAGGTATAGCCCTACTGCTTTGTCATCCCTCAGACCCCTAGATTACCCTATCTTTCCTCCTCCACTTCTACTGCAATATTCCATATATTTTTATCTGACTTTCAAAGCTTGCTTCTAAGTGGTGAAGTACCCACTGCACCCTGAACATTAAATATATAGTGGTAGGTTGACTGCGATCCATTCTTTTGACAGTCCTTTTAATTTGATGTCCAAGATAGATCCACACAACAGGGATAATGGTTTCAGAAACAGACTTATCTGGGAGGCATCCGTGCATGAAGGAAGATAGATGCTTGTCTCTGGCGGTCTTAGGAGACATGTATCAAGAACTGACTTTTGACTTACTTCTGTCTAGACCATTTAATGAATATTTATGGAGTGCTTTCTGTGTTCTGGGGAAGATGCAGATAAATAAAACATGGATCCAGCTCTCTGGGAGTGCTCAATGTAGTGAAGGAAACAGACATGCCAACAAATGACTTTGAATGGCATGTGACATTTTATGAAAAGTTGAGAAAAGAAATGCCCAAACTATGAGGTCTGTTGAGAGCTAGGGAAGTCATCATTGTCTCTGTGAAACTAGAAAGAGAACATAAATGTGACACCATGAATAGAACAACACTGGGACATTTAAGTAGAAGACACTCATGATCCCCTCTACCCATTCTCGATGTTGATCCAAGAAGGATCCTGGATGAGCAGGAAAGCATTGGGAAGATAAGGTAGCAGCCAGCAACGTGAGATCCCTTTTGTTTGGGTGCTTCTATTTAGAGAAAAATAAAGTAAGGTCATCACTTGAGAGAAGACTTTGAAAATGCAGGGCTTCAAGGACAGTCATGATATAATTAATAGTAATGGTAATGAGAGTGGAATCTAAATCAGATTTGTTCCTTGTGCCTTTATGCTTCTTTCCAATGCTGTGAGGTGGAAAACTGTCTGCTGAATAATTTCTTTCCTGCTGCTTTTCCTGTGGGCGGCATCCCCAGAGCCAACTAGAACCCAGGTCTCCTTGTTACCCACCCTGAGCTCCTACACACTCCATGACACTCGCTTAGTGCAGAATTAACATTTCTAAGAAGCACTTAGAATAAGATAAAAAGAAAAGCTACTTCACTAACTTCTGAATCTCAACAGTGTGTTCCTATTTTCTGAGAAAAGAGAATGTAGAGTGTTTCTTCTATCACTTATGTTGGTTATCTATTCTTTAACATATTTTTGAGTGCCCAAACCCAGGAATGAGTCACATTATAATTGAAATTTGCTCATTAAGTACATAAATTCAAGTATGCTTAAGCCTGAAGCCTAAGAAGGCATTTTTTAGCTGATACATACAAGTGTGATGAGCTTTGCTAAAGTGGAGGCAGAGATGAAGTCAATGTAGGATGATAATATGACTCCTTTTTAACCATCAGCTAAACTCACAGAGTTGCCCAGAAGGTATTGTGTTTATACCTCAAAACAATCCCAGATTATTAGGAGGGGGTGGCATTGACCAATTTAGGATGATGAGAGGTTATGGTGCTTTTCAGTTTTGTTTGTTTGTTTTTTTGGCTTCCTGTTCCTTCTCTGTTTTAACAGCAAATTGGACCAGAGGTGAGAGTAAGATTTACTGTAAAATCATGTAGAGTCTGTATTTACTTTCAGAATTGACTGTCTTTGCCAGTCCCTGACTTACAAATGGTTGTGATGGGAGATGGATGACTCAATGGACAAATACTCAAAGACACTGAGACCAGATTTATTGGGCGAGCCTGTCATCTCCTCTATAACTAGGGGAAAATTACGATTTTTCCTTCCTTTTTAGGGGATTTAAGATTTTGACTTTCCCCACAAAGTCATTTTTTTAAGAATTTTTAAGAAATGAAGAGTGGCCCAAGTGCTACCACATGGCCTTGTATGAGTTTCTTAACCCCACAAACAGGCTATTTTTTTCAGTTTTGAGGATGATAATTGCATACCCTCAATGAGTTTTGGAAAAGGTCTTGTCAGGAAAATCAGACATTTAGTATAGGGCCTAGAAGGTAGCAAAAACTTGAACCATAAGGATGACTGGGCCAGAGACAGCATAAGGTCATCTATGGTAGAGGGAAATGAACAGTGGTGGTGGTGGTGGTGGTGGGTCAATAACTGTGTATGTTAATCAACAAAAAATTTATGAGGCCACACCCAGCTATATTCAGGTTCTATTCCTGGCTCTGCACTCAGGGATCACTTCTGGTAGGTTTGGGGGACCACATGGGATGCTAGGGATCAAATGCAGATTGGCTCCAATGCAAGGCAATGACCTGACCTGCCTTACAGTTGTTAAACTTTTAACATTACGACAACCATATTGCCCAAATCATAATAAAACAAAGTTAGCAATATTTAAAATAGTTACCAATGGGTTGTGGATATTTCTTTACTCTTTTTAAAATATCTTATTATCTACATTGTATTTTTATATATTTTTATTTCTCTTTAAAAGCATTTGAGCATGAAACATAGAAAACAAAACAGATCTCTCTGTTCTTCAGCAGTGTATCTAATGCTGGAAAAATTGAACTTTTTGAAGTATACAGTTTCATGAGATTTGGAATTTGTTGACAGATTTAAAAGAGCACCATTTTCCAATAAAATATTTTACATTTACATAAAAAGTAGAACTGAGAACTCTCTCGTATGGGTTCCAATAAACTGATTCAATTGTACTGATACTACAATGAACCAAGATGAGGAGCAATGGGTATGGAAATTCTTTTCTTTTATTATTATTATTTTAAACAATTTATTTTGAATCACCACGAGATACAGTTACAAAAAAGTTGTTTATGATTTTCAGTTATACAATGTCCAACACTTATCTCTTTACCAGTGCTTGTGTTCATTTTCTACCACCAATGTCTCCAGTTTACTTCCTGGCCTCCCCCCCCCCCACCTGCCTCTACGGTTCTCTCTCTCTCTCTCTCTCTCTCTCTCTCTCTCTCTCTCTCTCTCTCTCCTCTTTCTCTCTCTCTCTCTCTCTCTCCCTTCTCTCTCACTCGCTCACTAGCTTGCTCTTCCCTTTTCTAGCCTTTAAACACAAGTTTGTAATATGATTACTGGAAGGATATCAGAGCATGGAAGTTCTTAAACCCTATCTGATCTGTAGCTGGTAGAAAAGGTGCTCAATCTCAAGATAATTTGTGAAGTAGCTACAGTCTACAGAGAGGGTGGGCAGGGTTTTCTTGGCTCAGACACAGAAGCCAAATGAAAACATCTTCCTATTCACTGCAGGGAGAATATCTAGAATGTTCTGGACAGAAGAGTCAGTGAAATCAAAGTTTGCTTACTATTGGAATAGCTCAGGGTTTTCCAATCAGATTCAGAGATGGGGATTCCCAGAATGTCTGGGCAAAGTTCTTGGAGAAATACCATTAGATGATTGATGGATAGAGGCCCACAGCTGTTTAGAGTCATTAACACTCCCCCTCTCCCCATCTCAGGGAGCCTCAGGGATTTGTGAAGTTCAAAGCCTGTAATCTCTGGGAGAGCAAATAGAAGTAATACAGGGACCTGCATTCCTATTGTAGGTGTTAGAAGAGGTCACCCACTTACCCCCTTGGCCCCTTCTGGAGATCTGGGATAGATTCTCATAGGGGACCATAATAAGCAGTGCTCAGGGTTACTCGTAGCTTTGCACTCAGTAATCATTCATGGATGACTTGGAGAGGTTATATGGGCATGTCCATATAGACATATAGGAGATTAATTTGATGTTGGACATGTACAAGGCAAATGCCCTACTTGCTACTATACTATTGCTCCAGCACCCCTTAACCTTCCATTTTAATACATTTATTTCTCTATGTATAGTTTTTCTCTTTTGCTTGGTATCTATGATCACCACAGATGCTTGGAATCTGGCAGAGACTGAAACAATCTCTGTAGACATGGCTTTATGGTCTACCATAAACACTGATGATGCAGTGTTGGAATATGTACAAGAGAAATTAAAAAAAGAAAAAGAAACATAGGTTTACACTTTTCATCTAGGTAGAGGAGAAAAAATGAACAGTAAACACCACTTTGTAATGAGAACTTAGTATTCATTAGACCTTGTACAAACTATTTTTTGATGCATTATTTCATTTATCACTTTTGTTTGTCTGGGGGGTTGTACATGACAATACTCAGGGACTACTCTTAAGTTTGGTGCTCAGGGATTACTCCCCAGCAGTGTTAGTGGTGCCTGGGTTGAAAACCAGGGGGTTCCAGTATACAAGGCATGGGCTAAGTTTTTGTAGTTATATCCAGGGATCTCCTTCAATTCTTATGACACACTGGAGAATACTCTGAGACTTGTGTTTTGTGGATGAGGAAATTCACAATTTATGAAGTTTAATTCCTATTTTATAGCAGGTACAGAGTAGAACTCAATCTTGAGGAAAGCCTTCTGATTCTAGAAATTGAGCTTAATCACTTAGGTAAAGAATAAGTGACTTTTAACATGACTTGGAGAAGTTTTGGACCACTTATGGTTCTAGGACATTGATAAGTGTCCTTGACTTTGGCAGACATCCCAAGAGGAGGGTTGCATCTTATTAGAATACAGTATCCCCTAGACTGGAGAGACAGTACAGTGGATAAAGGCATTTGCTTTGTACTCCACCAACCCAGATTTGATCCCTGGTAACTCCTATGGTTTACTCCTGCCAGGAGAGATCCTTGAGTACAGAACCAATAAACCCTGAACACCATTGAATTTGGCCCCAAATAAAAATTAAAATAATACAAAAAAAAGAAATTTAGAACCCCTGATCTGGGTTATTGATAACTCATTAATGTTTTGTTGAACTACTGAATTTATGGATTATATGTGACAATTTCTGTATTATATAATTTATAATTATAAATGAAGCTATGTTGTCATCTCACATTTTTAAATAAACATAAATGATCAATCTTTCCCAGTATTAGAATCCTATTCAATGAAAAATTTGAATTTAAATTTTGAATTTTGTTGAATCAAATGATTTATTTATTCAGAGATAGATATACCTATCAATTTATTAATGTAAGATATGGAAGTTAGAAACTTACTTCTCCTCTGTTTATATTTACTGTACATAAACATTCTTTGGTCACTGCACTTAGCATAGTACCTGGTATGAGTATGCACCACACAGTACTTCATGGTTGAATTCAACTACAGTGAAGATGTTGACGAGATAGATCGTAATTGTTTCTCTTGAATTGGTTCTGTTGTCCTAGAAAAAGCCCAGGAACAACTAGAAAAAAAGGGTTTATAGACAATGAAATAATTTTGATTGAGAACAGCTTCAAAGAGAGGAAGTAGAGGGGTCTAGTTTTATACCTAGCAGAGTGCATGGTGACATCCCAACTTATATACATATTCTAGAAGTTTTCAGATAATGAATATATATTCATGAGGGAGACCATTGAACATGAACAGTTGAGAAACACATAAAGAACATACATTGCCTATACAGAAAATGGTGGAGAAACTTGATGGGGGTATTAATCAGTATGTTAATGAGGGAAAAAGGAGACTAGAGATTGAAAAGCATTTACTACTCAGTCTCCACGGGTGATTACTGCCTGGCCATGAAGCCTGGGGGTTATCCACACAAAGGTGATCTTAACATTCCACTTTGACCCAATCAGAGAGAATAGGATGCAATGGGGATAGCTTCTTCTGAGGAGACATTGTCTCAGTCTCCAAACAACTAAACTCAGGTCCATCTATTTCAGTATTTTCTAAACCCAGGGAATTCTTCTAAGACAATTTGGTGGAGGGATGGGGAAAAAGGAAGAAGTTCCAAAACAGTCCAGCAACTTCAAGACATCCATTCTAATGTTTACTTGGTTCAGGATGGGTGTACCAGTGGGTACAAACAAAGGGCTGCTGATTCAATGTCTCCTTGTCTGTCTCCAAAAATAAACAGAGGCTAAGTAGAAAGGGTGTCTGACACCACCCTCTGTGATGGCTTGGCCTACTGCTGACAGCATGGTTGAACTTCACATGCCTGATGTTTGGTTCCAGATTCCTAGGTGATTCTATATCTTGGTTTTTTTGTTTGTTTGTTTGTTTTTGAGTCACACCTGGTGGTACTCAGGGGTTACTCCTGGCACTGTGCTCAGAAATCACTCCTGGCAGGCTCGGGGGACCATATGGGATGCCAGAATTTGAACCTCCGTCCATTCTGGATCAGCTGCTTGCAAGGCAAAAGCCCTACCACTGTACTATCTCTCCAGCCTCCATACCTTGTGATGATGTGATGCTGTCCCTTGGACAGAGAGAGTAGAGAGCCTTCAGGAATGTCATCAATAGTCTCTCCCTTTTAGTCCCTCCCTTTTTCCCCTTCTGCAATCTTGACCATATTCTGTTTATCTCACAAAATGCTGCAAAGATAATAGGTTGACACCTCCAAGATTAAGATGTAAAAGTCAGGGGGGTTGGAGCACTGGATTGGGGTGCTTGCCTTGAATCCAGCTGGTCCAGGTTCAATCTCTGGTACCTCCTATAGTCCCCTGAGCCCAGCCAGGAGTGATCCCTGAACATAGAGCCATGAGTAACTCCTTCACAGTATTTGGTGTTGCCCTCCAAAATAAATAAAATAAAATAAAATAATGTATAAGTCAAACCTCCCATCTAAGATGGGATTCTTATGTTTAGGAATTCCTAAATTTCTGGCAGTCAGAAACCATGGGAAAGAATCAATATTTGCTGTCTAATTTGCTAAATCCTGCAATTTCTACAATTTTTAACACCACAATTTTCCAACACTACAATTTTCTAACACTATAATTTCTTATACTTAAGACTAATACTTTCATTGATTTTCCCTGGTAATTTACACCAGTAACACTTACATGAAAAATTTGGTCCTTAGTGCTTTTCCAAGAGAAATAGTCCTTCTTTTTTCTACCATATTTTCCTTGAATCTCTTTGTTTCACACTTCACAGCTCCCGAGATGACCCAGGAATCTCCAAATCATACTATTCCAATGATGAGAAAGAAGAGGCCACTGTAGAGGGGGATGTTCTTTGTTCTCTGTTGGAGGATTGAAAAAGACTTGAGTCAGAGAGTTTAACTTTCTTCTCTATGGGATCTCTGAGGGTGTCACTTCTGCAATCCTGAACTCTGGAGAATTGTGTGTCTCTAGGAAGACTGCACTTAATAAAGGCAAGCTTCATGATAAAGGGTGGGTGATGTTTTTACTTTTTTCTGGGTTATATCAATCATAAACTTTAACACATAGTTTCACAAAATAAACATGGACCTGCCAATATCCACTGCAGGAGGAAGAAAGGATTTGTGGGGGCTGGAGAATGGATTCAGAAATCTTTTATGGTAGAGTTTTAGAAAAGTCAACTTCCCCTTTGAAAAGTGGTGTCCATAATTCTAAAGCATTGAATTGACCTCCCAGATTACTCAGAAGATCCCCTTCTGAGTCCTCAAAGGCAAAGTTGACCTACAGGCATTTCCAAATTTATCTTCTTAAAATATCACATGAATTAAACATAAAATATTTGGAACTCTGTGGCCAGGTTTATGGACACAGATTTGACCACCAGGAGGATTGGCCAAGGGGGTTGCCAAGCAGGCACAGATCTTGTCTGTTCCTCCAGGGCTGTGGGCTGTTGGCATCGTGTGGGGTCGGGGTGAGTCACTGCGTAAACATGCAGGAAGACAGGCATATGCAGCACCTTTGAGCTATGGTGGTCTACATACAGCCCAATGCTTGAAAAGAAGGAAAACCCAAACCATTCAGAAGATGCTTTGGTTTTAGGCAGAATGGTGCTCCAGTCTTCACCCAGGCACACCTTCCTCTTCTTAGCTTAAATTTTTCCTATCCATGTGAGTTTCCTGGGACTGCCAGATGGGTACTGTTTGGA
Organism: Suncus etruscus; assembly: GCF_024139225.1. Classification (NCBI taxonomy): domain Eukaryota; kingdom Metazoa; phylum Chordata; class Mammalia; order Eulipotyphla; family Soricidae; genus Suncus; species Suncus etruscus. The sequence continues at coordinate 198,733,099 of NC_064848.1, forward strand.
ACAGGTTAAATTCTAAGAATTTAGTAGGACTCCTAAGGAAGAACACATCCACATCCCCCCCAGTGATTTGTTGTTCTGATGGTTATGATAAGCTTGTAGGGCTCAGATATGTAGACCCTATGCGTTGTGAGAATGGAACACTTCCTCTTTGTCATTGCTGAGTCATTGAGTTTCTTGAAATCTAAGAAAAATGGCTAGTAAAGTGAGGCCTGCAACGGGAAAAGTTGGCTCTTTTGACAAGCAAGTCTGCCACCTTGGGAAGTGTTTGAGAACTGCAGCCCCTGTAGATATTCTGTGATAGGGGAATGGGATTAGTTTGTTTTTGAAAAATAGTAGAACAGTAAAGCCTGGATTACCTCCATGATCACTTAGATCTTTTTTTGTTTGTTTGCTTTCGGATTTGGGCCACACCGGGTGGTGCTCAGGGCTTACTCCTGGCTCTGTGCTCAGGAATCATTCCTGGTAGCTTGGATGCTTGGATCACTCAGGATGCTTGCGATCAAACCTCGTTTGGCCTTGGACAAGGTAAACGCCTATCTGTTGTACTATCACTCCAGGCTTAGATAGTAATATATCAGAATTTTTCAGGGAAATGGAGTTTATAGAATATTATGAACATAAGGGCTGGAGAGATAGCACAGTGGTAGGCGTTTGCCTTGCAGCAGCCAATTCAGGATGGATCTCATATGGTCCCCAAAGCCTGCCAGAAGCGATTTCTGAGCACAGAACCAGGATTAACCCGAGCACCTCTGGGTGTGTCCCCCCCAAAATATATTTATATATATATGTATTGCTGATGATGGCTCATAAACTATAAAGATAAAGTCAGAAGTTAGTAGTCTTGAGGCAATTTTTATTATTTGTGGGAAATCTTTCTTCTCACCAATGGTCTGAGATGAATTCAGGTTACTTATCCAGAGCAGCAATCTTTTCTTAAAGCCAATTGGGGGTCAGTCTTAATGACAAATTAGCAAATGACTTATAGAAATCTAAGTGTGTTCAGTTAGATCACCAGTGTTTAACAGGTTGACACAAGATTAACCATCATAGGTGAAAAATACCGTTTACACAGTAACAGGATTCATTATTTTCTACTCGTCTTATTCTACAGATTCAAAGATACTCGGGTTCAAAGCATTGAATTTCTAGTCCCAGAACCCTAGAAGCTGATGTTTTCCTGCTTGACCCCCTGGCAGAAACAGAGCAGAGTGAGTTTGTGTTTTTTTTGGCCCTGGTTGGTATCCCAAGGGATGTTTGTGGTCACTCTTGGGAATGCTCCCAAACACTGTGGGACCCTATAGGTGGACGGAAGCTAACCACCAATGGCTAGTCTCCTAACTGTTAGTTTCCTGCAGTCAAGAGAAAGTGGGAATTTTCTTTGTGGGATGCTCTGGCCAGAGGGCAGAAGCTGGAAACTGCCATTGAAACAACCAAGGGAAAAGGCGGAAACAACATTTCTGTAGGTCTCAATTATTTCATCTGCAACTGTCATATTTTTTTTTTTAAATGTTTGGGTTTGGGACCACAGCATGGTTCAGGTTTTACTCCTGGATCTGCATTCAAGAATTAACTCCTGACAGTGCTTGTAGCAGACTATGTGGGATGTTGGGGATTGAACCTGGAGATAGAACACCAATGGACTATATGTAAGGCAGGTGCTTTACTCACTATACTATCATCCTAGCTATTAGCAACGCTGTCTTTTAAACTGATCCTACTAAGGGCTATGGATTGAATGATGTAGCTCTGAAATTCAGATGTTGAAGTTCTCAGGCCCAGAACCTGATGATTTTAATGAACCTAGACCACTGGGAAACTTCTAAATATTGAACATAGATTTTTTTTTTTTCCTGAGCTGTGGAGGCCAGGAAGTTCAGGGTTAGCTGAGGATCTTTGTGGTTCATCATGGTGGCTATCCTGCTGGCATCAAACCTAGACTACTAGGCAGCTTCTAAATATTGGACATAGATTTTTTTTTCTTCAACTGTGGAGGCCAGAAAGTTCAGGGTTAGTTGAGGATCTTTTTCGTGGTTCATCCTAGTGGCTGTCCTGCTGGCATCTTCATATGACAAAGAGGACTAAAGTCAAGGGGGTCATGAATTCCCCTTATTTCCTCCACTAGGGATGACCTATCACCAGAGGGAAGTAGCATCTTGAATACTCCCACTTCAGATTTGAGCTCCTATGCTACATGGCTTCCTGAGGACCACTAGGGTCACTCCCGAACACAGAACCAGAAATATCCCCTGCAGAGTCTGTTCCAATCCTCTCTCCTAGAAGAAGGATAACATTGAACTAAACATGAAATATTTGGCTTCACATTTCATGGCTGATGCACTGTTTTTCAGACCATATCCAGTGTTTTTGGTTTGTTTGTTTCTCTGTTCTTCGCCTACTCCCTGTAAGTGCTCAGGGCTTCTGGGTTCAGAGATCATTCTTGATGGAATTCACAGAACTCCGCTGCATCAGAGGCAAGTGCCTTAACCCACATACTATCTGACTCCCATCTTCAGCTTTGGAGAATTCAGCTGGTGTCATTTCTTCTTTGACATAAAGAAGCTACAAATGAGTGATATTACTCTAGTTAATAACTGTATTCTTGGCTAAGATACACTTGACTATATAAACCTGAAAGAAGAAAAAAGAGTAGCATAATTCATTTAAAATTTAAAAGATGTCCCATTCCCATAACCACCTCAAAGTCTACAATATGTAGGTCCTGCAGAGGGCAATATTTCTCCTTTTTACTATTCCAAGCCCATCAGTAAGGCAAAGCTGCTAGTTCCAAGATAGAGAAAAATGATTAAAAAAAGGTTCATTGACTACGGGAATGAGAGATCATTGATGATATACTTAATTATGATCGGAATTTGACCCTATAATTTCACTAGATAGTAGTTGAAGGTTCTCTAAAAGCTGTTGACAAAGAAAACTTGGGGGAGGGTGAGAAAAGGAGTAAGATCACAAGGAGGAGGATTTAAAAAAAATTATGATTTGTTTTTATTACAGTTTAGGCAACGTGTTTACAATAGTATGGATGTTTATAGTATTGCTATACAAAATTACTGCCATTCTTCCCAGGTCTTCCCCTTTCTCCCCCAATACTTCCCTCGATCCACCTACCAATGTGCCCAAGACCGAAGAACAAAAAGAGGATTTTCACAGTGAGTTGGAAATGAAGTTCTTATGAAGCCAAGCTGTTTCTATTTTAGACTAACAATATTCCTGGGTCTGGGATGTTTCTCCCTCCTCCATATAAAGCCTGCCCCATAGTCAGTGCCAGCTAAGTGGGCCACACTAGACAGAAGTCACTTGTGGGAGAGACAGAGCACAGGAACTGATGCATAGTGTTCTGGAACCCTGGAGAATCAAAGATTCAGTACTAATCAAATGAAATAGTTCATTCATGGTGTGTGTGTGTGTGTGTGTGTGTGTGTGTATGTGTGTGTGTGTGTGTGTGTGTGAGCCTATGCGCATGCGTGTGAGGCGGGGAGGGGGGGGACATGTTCTGGGCTCTGTGGCCTCTGCTTCCCACTCATGTGTTCTTCAGGATCCAAAAGAGAGAAACAAAGAGAAGAGAAAAGGCTTTTCTTTTCCCTGGATGACCGGAAGGACAAGGAAACTAGTGTGTAATGGTCTAGGGAACCTTTCTGTTCTCCACTAAGTCCCAGAGGTGTGTGTGTGTGTGTGTGTGTGTGTGTGTGTGTGTGTGTGTGTGTGTGTGAAAGAGGAAGAGACACACAGAGAGAGAAAGACAGAGAGAGGAAGAGAGAGAGAATATGAGTAAGGTCTTTGCTTTGCATATGGCCAACAGACAGAAAGACAGAGAGAAAGAGACAGAGACTGAGAAAGAAAGAGAGAAAGAAAGAGAGAACAGAGTAAGTGTTTGCTTTGCATATGGCCAAGCCTTGTTTACATCTTGACACTGTCAGGTGTAATCCCTGAGCACAGAGCCAAGAGTCTATCCTGAGCACTGCAGTTTGGACCAAGGAAACATTCCCCAGAGGGAAAAAGAAAAAGGAAAATAAGTATGTGTCTGCATCCACCTTTTAGAGACTGATGGGGATTCCTTAGATGGACAAAAATTCTTTAGAAAAATCTGACCGTATTTTAAATATATGAAGAATAAATACTGAGTTATTGATGACAGAGAACCTTCCCATGACGAGGGAGTCCGAAAGAAGGTCTTCATATTTCACCTTGGTGTATTTTCTGACCCCTCAACCCCCCAACCCCCTTCTTGGTTTGTCATGTGTGGTGATCAGCAGATTCAGCTTGTGGGTCTGTGGTCAACATGGGGGCCAATGATTGTGGTCATCTTGGTTGCTTGTCTTTTTTTTTTTTTAAAGCAGATTGTGAAAGAATGAGAAAGATCAGACACAGTGAAAATACAGCTTAAGGAGGGGCCGGGTAGGTGGCGCTGGAGGTAAAGTGTCTGCCTTGCGAGCGCTAGCCAAGGAAGGACCGCGGTTCGATCCCCCGACGTCCCATATGGTCCCCCCAAGCCAGGGGCGATTTCTGAGCACATAGCCAGGAGTAACCCCTGAGCGTCAAACGGGTGTGGCCCCCCCAAAAAAAGAAAATACAGCTAAAGGTATAGCTCATGTTCCACCTTTACTAAAATGTGCCCTTGTGGACAGAGCAATCCAGCTTTGAATCAGAACTTCCTTGCAGCTGTTTTGCTGCTGCTGCTTTTCTTCTTCCTCTTCTCATCCTTTGTCCTTCCTCGTCTTTATTTTTTGGTTGTACTCATCAGTATTCTGGTTTATTCTTGGCTTTTTGCTCAGGAATCATTTTTTTTTTTTTTTTAATTTCAGGCAAGTTACTCCTTGGTTTACTCAGTTTACTCAAGGGTTTACTCCTGCCTCTGCTCTCAGGGATCATTCCTAGTAGTGCTCAGGAGACTATATGGGATGCTGGGGATTGAACCCAGGTTGGTTGCATGGCAAACACTCTATCCACTGTGCTATCACTCTGGCCTCTAAGAATCATTCTTGGTCGTGCTAGGGATCAAACCAAAGTGGATTATATGCAAGACAAGTGCCTTAAATCCTGCTCTCTCTCTCTCTCTCTCTCTCTCTCTCTCTCTCTCTCTCCCAGATGTATTTCTCGATGAAAATAACAAATGGACCTGCTTCCAACAGCATGGAGCATGTCTCTGATGGTGTTTTAAAAATGATGAAAGTAGTTTTGGGGAACATGGCACTTTGTTATTATTTAAGGACAATAAAAGGAACTCAATTCTTGCAGAAGAATTCTCTGGAGAGATTGAAGGGAAAATGTGGCCAGTTTGTCAGGAGATGCAAAGCAAAACTGCATCTTTCCAGGGAAATTTAACTTCCAAAAGACTTATCCAAAGAACTCTGTGAAATACAAAGAATTATGCGTAAATCAAGGAAATCCCTAATATCTGGAGACAACATGACAAACCCTATTAAAGTTCCAAGTCCACCAAAACGCACAGATCCATGGGAAGAAGACCTAAAAGCGGTCATGAGGAAGGAAATGCAAGAATTACTAAAACAGATGAAAGAAACCCTAGCAACCGAGTATAAGAAAGCCATGGATGAAAGAATCAGCCAAATTAAAGAAGAAATGTCAAAGAACATGAGAGATTCCATACAAAAAGAAGTGAAGGATTTAAAAGACAAAGTAACAAGCCTTACAAGCAGAAACACAGAGTTGGAGAAGCACATCGAAGAACTCGAAGGAAAACTGCAATCAAAAAATGATCAAGAAACCAACAAAGAAATAAAAGGCAAAGCACTGGAAGGAAAAGTCCAATATCTAATGAATAAAGACAAAAGAAACAATCTAAGAATTGTAGGTATACCAGAAGGGGAGGAAATAGGGAAGGGGGAAGAACAGGTAGTCAGGGAGATAATAACAGAGAACTTTCCCACCCTCTGGAAAGACAATTCAGGACAAATCCAGGAAGTCAAGAGAGTCCCTAATAAAATAGACCCTAATAAACCCACACCAAGACACATAATAATCCAAATGGCAAAAAACAAAGAGAAAGAGGAACTCCTGAAAGCAATAAGGGAGAAAAAAAACCTCAAGTACAAAGGAAAAGACATAAGAATCAAACCAGATCTCCCATTTGAAATAATTCAAGCAAGAAGACAGTGGAATGACATATTTAAACGACTGAATGAAAGAAATTTCCAACCCAGGGTCCAATACCCAGCAAAACTATCATTCATATGGGAGGGCAGACTAAAAACATTCTCAAATATGAACGAACTTGAACTATTTGTGCAAACTAAGCCGATACTAAGCGATTTACTCAGAGACGAATTACACAATCCAAACCCCCGATTGTAACAACAACCACCCCACACAATACAACTGCACAACAGTCCTCTCTATCAATAATTTCCCTAAATGTAAACGGACTAAACTCTCCAATCAAAAGACACATAGTAGAGAACTGGGTTAGGAAAAATAAACCGGACTTCTGCTGTCTACAAGAAACACACCTACAGTTACAGGATAAGCACAGGCTTAGAATAAAAGGATGGAAAGTAATCATCCAGGCCAATGGAAAACAAAAAAGAGCAGGGACAGCAATTCTTATATCAGATCAAATTGTATTCAACCTCAAGAAAGTGATCAGAGACAAAGAGGGTCACTACTTACTGATCAGGGGAACATTAGATCAAGAAACACTAACCCTGGTCAATATATACGCACCTAATCTAGAGTCAGCAAAATATGTGAGGCAACTACTGGCAAACCTGGAGAAACACATGAAGGGAAATGTGATAATAGTAGGGGACCTGAATACTCCACTATCACCACTGGACAGATCCACCAAACAGAAAAATAGCAAAGAAATAAGAGCTCTAAATGAAAAATTAGAAGATTTAGGGCTGATAGACTTATATAGAGCCCTCCATCCCCAGAAAGCAGAATACACATTCTTCTCAAGCCCACATGGAACCTTCTCCAGAATAGACCATGTCTTGGGATACAAAGCCAACCTATATAAGACCACAAAGGTAAGGATCATTAGAAGTACCCTTTCAGATCACTATGCAACAGAGGTTAAAATTGATATCAAGAAGAAGCAATGGAGAAAAACTAATACCTGGAGATTAAATAACATGCTGCTCAACAACACCTGGATCAAAGAACAACTCAAGGAAGAAATAAAAAGATTCCTTGAGACAAATGACAATGAAGAGACAACATGTCAAAATTTATGGGACACAGCAAAAGCAGTAATTAGGGGGAAACTCATAGCAATACAGGCCTATGTCAAGAAACAGGAAAATAACAAAACCAACAGTTTAAAAGATCACCTCAAAGAATTGGAGCAACAGCAACAGAGAAATCCAACCACAACCAGAAGGCAAGAAATAATAAAAACCAGAGCAGAAATAAACAACATTGAAACTAAGAAAACAATACAAAAAATCAATGAGACCAGGAGTTGGTTTTTCGAAAAAATAAACAAGATAGACAAACCATTGGCAAAACTCACCAAAAAAAAGAGGGAAAACACCCAAATCAGTAGGATCACAAATGAAAGGGGTGAGATTACAACAGAACCCCATGAAATACAACATATCATGAGATCATATTATGAACAACTATACTCAACTAGGCTAGAGAACCCAGTAGAAATCGACAGATTCTTGGACAAACACCCTCTTCCAAAGCTGGAAAAGGAAGATCTAGAAAGTCTAAACAGTCCAATCACCTCAGAGGAAATTGAAGATGTAATTAAAAAACTCCCTAAGAACAAAAGCCCAGGCCCAGATGGATTTACAGGTGAATTCTATCAAACATTTCAAGAAGACTTACTACCACTTTTCCATAGGCTTTTCCAAACCATAGAAAAAACAGGAATCCTCCCCAACTCCTTTTATGAGGCTAATATCACACTCATTCCCAAAGAAGGCAAAGACACCACTAAGAAAGAAAACTACAGACCAATCTCACTAATGAACATAGATGCAAAAATTCTCAACAAAATCTTAGCAAACCGAATCCAACACTTCATCAAAAAGATCATTCATCACGACCAAGTGGGATTCATACCAGGAATGCAAGGTTGGTTCAACATACGCAAATCAATCAATATGATACATCACATCAACAACATGAAAGACCAAAACCACATGATCATATCAATTGACGCAGAGAAGGCGTTTGACAAAATCCAACATCCTTTCATGCTAAAGACACTCAGCAAAATAGGATTAGAAGGAACCTTCCTCAAGATAGTTACAGCTATATATGAAAAGCCTATAGCCAACATTATACTTAACGGCGAGAAACTAGAAGCATTCCCACTAAGGTCAGGAACTAGACAAGGCTGTCCACTCTCTCCACTCTTATTCAATATAACTTTAGAAGTCCTAGCAATAGCAATCCGACAAGAGAAGGGAATCAAAGGAATTCAAGTAGGGAAAGAGGAACACAAGCTATCTCTATTTGCCGACGATATGATGATCTACATCAAAAACCCTAAAGAGTCCACAGTAAAACTCCTAGAAACAATCAACCAATACAGCAAAGTGGCTGGATACAAAGTAAATACACAAAAGACAGTAGCGTTTCTATATACAAACAATGAAGTTGAGGAGAGAGAGATTAAAAATACAATTCCATTCAAGATAGTATCAAAAAATATCAAGTATCTAGGAATCAACCTTACAAGAGAAGTGAAAGACCTATACCAGGAAAACTTCAAAACACTTCAGAAAGAAATTGAAGACGATCTAAAGAAATGGAAGAACATCCCATGCTCATGGATAGGTAGAATTAACATAGTCAAAATGACTATCTTACCCAAACTTTTATATAGATTTAATGCAATCCCTATCCAAATCCAGACACAATTCTTTAAAGAAATAGAACAATCAATCACAAAATTCATCTGGAACCACAAAAGACCCAGGATAGCCAAACACATATTGAAAAACAAGAAGCTGGGAGGCATCTCCTTACCTAACTTGAAACTATACTATAAAGCCATAGTAATTAAAACAGCATGGTACTGGAACAGAGACAGGACCTCAGACCAGTGGGTCAGAACAGAATTCCCTGACATAAACCCCCAGATATACAGCCAACTAATATTTGATAAAAGAGGCAAGAATCTGAAATGGAACAAAGAAAGCCTATTCAACAAATGGTGTTGGTACAACTGGAAAACCACATGTAAGAAAGTGAAAATCGACCCATATCTCACCCCTTATACAAAAGTCAACTCAAAATGGATCAAAGACCTTGAAATCAGACCCGAATCTATAAAGTTTATCGAGAATAAAATAGGCAGAACACTCGAAGACCTATATATCAAAAAGGTCTTTGAGAATGGAGCACCAATGGCAAGAACTTTAGCATGTAATATAAACAAATGGGACTACATCAAACTAAAAAGCTTCTGCATGGCAAAACAAACCCTACTTAACGCAAGAAGACAGCTAACAGAATGGGAAAAAATCTTTTCACTCGACATATCAGATAAAGGCCTGATATCTAGAACATACAAAGCACTCAGAAAGCTGAGACCCTCAAAACCAAATAAAGCCATAAAAAAATGGGGAGATGAAATGAATAGACACTTCTCTGAGGAAGACAGAAGGATGGCCAACAAACACATGAAAACATGCTCACCTTCACTCATCATCAGGGAGATCCAAATCAAGACAACAATGAGATACCACCTTACACCAGTGAGGATGGCTCACATCAAAAATAATGGAAACAACCTTTGTTGGCGGGGATGCGGTATGAAAGGAACTCTCATTCACTGCTGGTGGGAATGCCCCCTAGTCCAACATCTATGGAGAAAAGTCTGGAGAGTGCTCAAAGAACTCAGAATTGAGCTGCCATTTGACCCAGCAATTGCTCTCCTAGGCATATACCCCCAAGATGGAAGGGCATTCATTCCAAAATACGTATGCACCCCACTATTTATTGCAGCACTCAGTATAATAGCCAAATCGTGGAACCAACCTCGATGTCCAACAACAGATGAATGGATCATTAAGATGTGGTACATATACACAATGGAATATTACATGGCAGTCAGAAACGATACAATCACAGACTTTGCAGCAACATGGATGGACTTAGATCATGTTATGTTAAACGAAGTAAGTCAGAAGACAAAAGATAAACACAGAATGGTGGCACTATTCTGAAACACCTAGAACATATAGTTTAAACACAACTAATACCTAACAATCAAATAACAGGGTTTAACAGGGTAGAAACTTCGAACACTGTAATACTCAACATATACGTGGGAGCAGTGTCCAAAATTCATGAAAAAGGAGCAACACAAACACTTGACAACACATTATACCACAAAGAAAGCAGCAACAACAGAAACAACAGCATTAAGAGAACAGGTAAGTAATCAGACTTCCAAAACAAAGGCCCACAATAATCCCTTAGAGTTCGTATACAGGAACACAAGTATAGAACACCAAGGGAAATCACGACTGCAATGGCAGCATACCATAGCACTATGTTTTAATGCCTTTATCTTACTATATTTTAAATAACCTCTCAGCTTTTCTGTCCACAGGCGCCCTTGGATACAAAGGGCGGACAAACTAAGATGGCAACTCGGGATACCACACGAGATACCATACATAGCATGCACTACGAGAGGGCCACGAGAAAACTCTCTAACATATACTTTATCTCTAGGTTATTCCTTCTTTTAGGAATTGAAGCAAGTGACCAGTCAGACCACCAAAGCAGTGCCTGTGATGTACAGACTTAAACTACAGGCTCTATTCTTCGAACACATTCAACCTAACCAGCATTCCCTTGCTATTCTCCCCTCTCTTCTCACTACTTTTTTTTTTTTTTTAATTCTATTCCTCTCTTTACTTTTTCCCCTTTCTCTTCTCCTTTTCTTTCTAAGGTATTTTCTCTTTCCTCTCACTGCATACCCCTCCCATATACCTTCCCCTGTCTCCCCTCTGGAAATCCAACTATCCCTTCACCCCTCAATTCCATCCAGATCTCCCACCATATTAAAACTCTTCACCCTCAATCCTTAATCTATTAGGCATCAAGGCCGACCTCCTACCCAACGAAACAGTACCCAGCACCCAGGCGAGGGGACACCCAGTCAAACCCACACCTCGTCTCCTGCAAGAAAAGACAGCCAACTCCCTGCGGACTCATGCTGTGCGGCCTTCCCTACCAACTCCCCCTAACGTGGACTGTTTCTTGAAACCGGATCTAGGTCCAAAAGTATCCCCAACGCAAGAACTCTTCCAAGACCTCCCTGCCACAAATTTTTACCAATCTGAAGAAGGTCAGGGGGTGGGATAGGAAGATGCCTGGGAACCCACACACCACAGGAAACACCCAAAAGACAATGGGAAAAACTGTACCTCCAACATAGGCATAAGACTGGTAATACACCACCTCTTTACCTACTCTCCCCCAAATGTAAGGTAGTCTTTTGCACCACTTTGGTCCCTTAAAAAACCTCACTAACTCACCTTAAATTTTTTTTTTAATTTTTTTATTTTTTTTTAATTAATTAATTTATTTTTTAAATGTTTGTCCTACATATACATTTGTGAGCGCATACATTTTTATTTCCTTTTTTTTTTTTTTTCTTTTCCTCGCTTTTGGGTATGTGACCTGTTTCTGTTATCCCCTCTGTCCACCCACAAATACACAGACATTATAATGTAGCACCACTTCCCCCTGCAAAGGCACACCAAATAAAGGGGAAATCTTACATATAAAAAAAAAAAGAGCTCTTGTCTACTAGAGATGGGAACTCATAGTTGTTTACAAAACAGGGATATCTCCTACCTTGAAAATATGTCATGTGGAATCAACTTAGACCTCAGGTGATCAGATACCATTCATCCAGCCTTGAACCCTGGATCCCAGACATAGAAACGGCACAGTTCCTCACAACAGTGGCAAGAAACAAATCCCAGCCGGGACTGCCTTAATACTGCGGGGTCAACAACAAGGGCCAACTCTAACATGATTTCCTGACAATGAGGAAAATCTGAACATCCTGACCTCAGAGCAGATTAACCTACCTTACCAGCTAACGACAAGACACAACCAGAAGTCTCGGCACCCTTTGGTAGGTCCAAAAGCCAAGATCGTGATTTATAGTTGACTGGCTGCTAGAACTACGACCAGACGGTATACATCTTGGGACCAAAAAAAAAAAAAAAAAAGCCCTAGTTTAGGGTTTGAACTATGACCTGCACAATAACCAGGATCCCCAGTCCCAAAGGTCCGGCAGAGAAAATTGTAACGGAACAGGGCTTTTGGAAGCACAAAGAAAGATGCTATCCTAGGTGCCACCCTAGGATCAGGGCAAAGACCAAGATCACCAACCACAGAAGATGGTTTAAAATGATACGGAGGTAACAGAACCTCTAGAACCACAAAGACTGACTTCATCATAAGTCCCACCTCAGGAGCTGTGCAGATACTGAGACCTCTAAACACAGAACAGAAGTCTTCCACACACCAAAAAAAAAAAAAAAAAAAAAAAAAAACCACCACCGGGAGAGTAAAGGCTCCTGAGCAAAGTCTAGTGTTGATCCCATGACAGTATGCTCCAAGGACGGAGAAACCCCATATCTCTTAGGCCAAGTGAATTCCTTTTCGAATGACCCCAATATTTACTGTGCCAGGGCAGGAGGGAAAAAATAAAAATACAAAAAGCACAAAACCTTGGTTATTATCTATATATTTTTTACCTCCATTTATTATTGTTGTTATTATTTTTATTCACCTATCTATTTTGGTCGATTTCTCTGTTTGGGAGTGATTATTGAAACTGTCCCCAACCATACTTATATTTTCTCTTCCTTTCTTTTCTTTCGTTATGTGCTATGCCATGTTTCTCATTTCAAGACCATGGTGTGTTTTTTTTTGTTTGTTTGTTTTTGCTTGTTTTGCTTTTTGTTGTTTGTTTGTTTGTTTGCCTGTTTTTTTTTTTTTTTTTTGTGGTGCTTATCGATACAGCTCAAGCCCTCACTAGATATTTGACACTTCTTTTGGTACTGGTGGAGTGTTTCACCTTCTTTTTCTCCATCTCTCAAAACGATGATGAGAGCCTCTAGAAGGATTCCGCCCAGTTTCGGGGTATTAGATCCTTACCCCAGTTTATTACTTTTCTCTTTTTCAAACAAAACCACGCAACTTGAACTAGCTAGTCCTGCCTCCAGTTAGAGGGGGAACTAAGGGAGGCATCAAGACCAAACAGGTGCAAGACTACTAAGTTGTGGGTTAGATAAAGAGGGGACCACATATTCAAGCCGACCTGGGATGAGGGAAGAGGAAATGGGAGGTAGGACAGAAATGGAGGTGTAGGGAGGACAATTTGGTGATGGGAATCCCCCCTGATTTTATGTAAATATGTACCTAAAATATTATTGTCAACACTATGTAAACCATTATGATCAAAATAAAAATTAAAAAAAAAAAAAAAAGAAAAAAAAATATTGCAAGCAACAGTATCCAAAATGAAAAAAGGAAGACACACACATAAATGTTATATGTATATATATATGTATATATACATATATATATATATATATATATATAGAGAGAGAGAGAGAGAGAGAATAAAAATGCCTATCAAAGAGACAGGCAGATACGAGGACATGAGGAAAACTGGGGACATTGGTGGCAGGAAATGTGCACTGGTAAAAGGATGGGTGTTGGACATGAATGACTGAATCTAAGTCATGAACAAATTTGTAATTGTCTATTTTATGGTGATTCAATTAAAAGTTTTTATAAAAATATATTGCATTACTTATGTCTTAAAAATAATTTATTTTGGCAGCCTTAATTTACAAATGTGTAAATGTCTTAGAAGGACTATGTTATCACACCATATCCTTCTACCACTGTCAAAAACATGCTTCCACTGCTGTCCTTCTGTTTTTGTAACTCAGTTATTTTGTCAATATAAGGTTTTGTTTTCTTTGGACATTGTCCATTATGTTGCTTTGTTTCGTTGTGTGCTGCCTATGAATGAATAATATCATTTGGTACTGGTACCTTTAAAAAAAAAAAATGATGAAAGTAGTTTTGGGGAACATGGCACTTTGTTATTATTTAAGGACAATAAAAGGAACTCAATTCTTGCAGAAGAATTCTCTGGAGAGATTGAAGGGAAAATGTGGCCAGTTTGTCAGGAGATGCAAAGCAAAACTGCATCTTTCCAGGGAAATTTAACTTCCAAAAGACTTATCCAAAGAACTCTGTGAATTTCTAGTCCATAGTTACGGCACACACAGTCCTACCCGAAAAGCAGGAAATTTAATATGCAGTGGCAGCAAGCCAGAAATGAAACAAACAAACTGCTATGTCGAGTATGGAAAATACACCAGGATGCACTTAACAAATGTAAACTCTTAGAAAAGTCAGGGAAAGGAGAATGTGATGAATTGATTTAAAAAAATTGCTCATGGCTATGATTTGTTTTGAAGATTAGAGGGGCTACTGCAAGCTCTCTCTTCCTACCCCCAAGGTTTCAAACTTTAATTTCACAGAGACAAGTTAAAGACCCCATTCTTTTTGGAGGAGTGATATGCAGAGTGAGAATGAAGGAGGTCTAGTGGAGATAGAGTATTACAATTCTCACCTTAAACTCAAACTCCTCTGATACCACTGGGTTGGCTCTTTCACAGTGTCTAGGGGTTACTGAATTTCTCTTGCTGTTGTCATGACTACAAGCTGTACTGCCCTTTCCTGGAACTCACCTTCTTATTACAGGGAAAAGCTTCTTGGAATGGTAGAGCTGGGTTTTCAGCAAACCGTTGCCTTGCTGTTTTTTTTTTTTTTTCTCTCTACTGTCAGTGTTGCTTGCATTGTCTCATAGCAACTGTGTATTGGTCCCTATGGCAAGGCCTCTCCTGGTTCTGGGAAATAGGAATCTTCAATAACAAAAGCCTCACCTACCTGCTTGTTTTAGGAACAGACTTTCCTTAGGGTATTGGTTCTTTGAACTCTTGTTCCTTTCCTAAAATCTAGAGGGTAAGAACAACATGATGGTTACCAAGGAGAAGGGATCAGCTGTATGATGATGGATGAAAACTCGACTTACAGCAATGATCATAATATTGTATATACAGATGCCCAATTATAAAGTTATACCTGTATTTATGTATATTTTCAGCTCTTCTTTCGTTACAGGATTATTATCATGTTGATGTTTATAGATTTGATGGATAAAGTTATTGCATCTTTGCCACCACCCAAATGCCCAAGACTCTCTGCCATTGTCCCCATGCGACTTCTAGTCCACCTTTCCTTCCTCTCATTCTTGCCCCTATTATTCACAAATCTGAGCTTTGAGAATCAAATTCCAGGGTTTGTCATTTTTTTGATACTGTCAATCTCCTTGCATTTCTTTCTATATATATTCACATGAGCGAAAGGATCTGGTATTTGTCCTTTTTTTCCTAGGTTTTAGTTTAGTTCACTCAACATGGCTCCTTCATTTCTATCCATATTTCAGTATAGTTTATATTTCATCTTTTCTTTTTTTTTATTTCATCTTTTCTTATAGCTGCATAGTATTCCATTGTGTATATAAACTATAACTTGTTTATAAATCCATCTCACATTGGTAATTTAAGTTTAATTTACATCCTGATGATTGTCCTGATCTGTTCGATGAAGATAGGCGTGCAGATTTCTTTCCAAATTAATGTTGGACTTAGATAATGTTTCAAACCAATAGTAAGTAGTTAAATAGAATTTCTTTTAATAACAGGGACTGAGGTGATATCACAGTGGTTAGGGCATCTGTCTTGCATGCAGACAACCAGTATCCCTTATGGTCCCTTGAGCCTGCCAGGAGTGATTGCTGAGCACAGAGCCAGGAGTAACCCTTGGACGTCACAGGCTGTGGCCCCAAAATCAAAGCCAAAATATCTTTTAAAAAAAGCATATTAAAAAGCCTTAGTCTTTAATTCAAAGGGAATTTGGTGGTGTCTTAGGATTCCAGATAATGGTATAATTTAATTTTGCGGTTGTTGGTTGTCTTTTTTTGAAAGGTCAGCATACATGACTGGGCTAGGCCTTCTGGTTCTGTGCTTTGGGGTCCCTCCTGGCAAATATTTTGGGAATATATATAGTATTGGGGATCAAAACTTGGTTGACTATATGCAAGACAAGTTCCTTACCCACTGTCCTATCTCTTTAGCCCATATTTTGATAGGGGAAAATATAAAGACCATGTAGAAAGGGTTTACCATAGGGATTTGGGCCCAAAATTCAGAAACAAGTCAAGTAATTTCTTTAGAATGACCCTCTGATATGTTCATAGTTTTTGGTATAACAAGCAGATCAGAAACTTCAGATCTTGCATCCTGGTTTGTTCATAGTATCTCTATATGACTGAAAAATAGGGTTTAGGCAACTGAAGTCTAAAGGACTCTCTCCCTGATGATAGTGGCAGCTATGAGCATTTCAGAAAGATGTAGATTGAGATTCCTGAAGTTGAATCAGAGCATAATAAATCAGAGCATCATAAATAAATGGCTCTTTAATAGGAACATAAATAGTCAGTGAACTTTGAAACAGTCTGTCCCATGATATTATCTGAACGAAACTCAAGCTGTTGCCTCCCAAGAGATCTGGTGAAATTCTAAGGAGACAGATGGTATCTTCTCCGCCTCCTTTCTGGGTGGCACAAATTCGATGCCACTCTTCAAGCTAGTAAGGGATGTGCTCCATTGGCTTCCAAACTTGACCAGAAGATGGCAGCCTCTGAAAAACCTATTTGTGCAGCTAAAGGCAAAACAAGGGCTTTCTGTTTTCTCACACTGAGGTTAAAGATACCAAGTAGAATTGGAAGAAGACCAAATAGTGTAAAAAGACCATAATTCATGTCCTGGGGATTCTTGCAGTTCTTTGGATGAGCTTTTTTTGGGAAGTCTTGATGGAAAAACAGTCAAAAGAAATCTCCAAAGTACATTCTGGGAATGTTAGAATTTCCCATGTGCTTTTAAAAAAGTTGTTTGCAACAAAGTATGATTATCCTCAATAACAAGTTGGAGGGGTTGTTTGGGAGGAAGCTCTTTTTTTTTCCATTTTGTTTCTAGAAAGAAACGATTTTTCTGGTTCCAAATTCATAACCCTTCTTGCTGACTTGCAGGAATGAAAACTTCCTGACTTCTACAATTGGGCCATTTAATGGTTTTAATTCTGGTGGAATTTAAGAATTGGAAAGCATTTTTGAGAACATTTGGTCCTAAGCTTTACCCAGTTAGAGACTCAATTTAATTTGTTGGTAGTAAAAAACAACAACAAAAAACAACCCACTCTCTTTGCAAACCTAGCTCACCATAGTATGTTCCTAGAGCTTCGATTTCATGTTCCTACTTATTGGCTGGGTAGTTCCTCTTTGTTACTGCCCAAACAGCTAGTCCAAAGAATGTTTATTGGGTTTTGTATTCATTCACCGTCTACTTCTTAACACAATGATGTGAATGCTACAGTTGGAGTGATTAAGTCCCATCCAAATGCAAACCAACAGTGGTACGCATTAGCGTCAATGTGGTAAATACATATTCATTGATGAATAGGTCTTCAGCCCTGGTTTCACATGTTGGGCACCAAGACCCAGATCTTAGTTCACTACACCCAGTGTAGAGATACTATAACCAGTATCCAAGCCTACACTGTCCACTATCCACTGCCTCTTCTACGGGCAGGAAGGAAGCCGACATTCCAAAGGTCAAAGTGCCTTGAGCAAGGAAGCTCAAGTCATAGCTGACAGGTGGACTGATTTTAAACATGTTTTCCTGACCCAGAGTTCATTAATCCTGGCATTCTTGGGTCTTCCATACTTCCAATCTTAAGTCTGACTGCCTAAGAAGTCTGCATTCTCTTTCTGTCACCTTGCACTTTCATCCAAACTTTGCCATATCTGCCTTAACAGGTACCTGAAGGGTCTTGCCTCAGGTGCTGTCTGACCCCTGTTGTTCCTTCCATACTTTACCTTGTTGAACATTTGAAAATGCTGAGGATGGCTGGGTACATGTTCTATTTGTTATTGTGGCTCAACAAACCAGGTTTCTATCTACTCTATGAAACTGTGCTTGAGAAAAATATCTGTGACAGTAGCAGGCAAGGGAGAGGGTAATTGGGAGAGAAAAAGAGACATTGGGGGCATTGGTGGTGGTAAGAAATGTGAAGGGTGTTGGACATCATATGACTGAAACTCAATCATGAACAACTTTGTAACAGGAAAAATAACCAACTGTATTAGGAACACCTTGTAAGCAGGTTGTTTAAATAAAGTAATTAGAAAAAGTCAAAGTACCTACTGGTGGTGCTGGTGCTGGCAGTGCTAGTGGTGGTAGTGATTTTGCTTGGTGCCCTCTGTTTAGCCTGATAATTCTAAGTTCCTCATTTTGTCATTGTTCCTCTTCAAATACGGTGCCTAAATGGGACTGTGCCTCAGTGGTGGAGCACAGGCCTGCCTTGTACAAGGCCTTGGGTGCAATCCTTGGCACTGTGATAACAACAATGAAAAAGGTGATTACAAAGTGTGAACAGGCCAGAACAGAGTGGGTAAAGTTGAATCCTGCGCCTTTCACTGATCTGTCCAGAGCAAGAGAAGATGGCTTTCATGAGTGATTTCAACAACCATATTTGCTATCACCTGTCCCTGTGTCAATCTCTTAATCCCATTTGAGATATTATTTCATTATTTGTAGACCTAATGGTCCTTTTTGTATTTATGACCTTTTGAAACTTACTGGGTCTCACCCTTCTGTATTCTGTGAGGAGGGCAATAACCAGAACTGTTCTCATCACCCCTGGAATCCAAGAGCCTGGCTTCATTCCTGTTACTTTACAGTTGTCTAATGAGTAAATAAAAAATTGACATATACACACAACCCTCCCCATTTTTTGGTTGTATGAAACAAATGAGAATGTACATGGCAAAGCATCTCCCACGCTAAAGTCAATGCTTTTGCTCCCATTCTCAACAGACTCAATTGCACAGAAATTAAAAAAATTCTTCTGTTCAGTTGCATAGAATACAAATTCCCTGGTAATTTATTCATTAATTCATTCCCACTTTTCTTCATTAAAATCTAATATGTGCTTAGACAGTGTTCCCAAAAGTATGATTTATGTAATTTCCCAATCAGGAAGCAAATTTCATCTCTCATGCAAATTCTTGTAACGAGAGTCCTATTTTGGATGCTAACTCTTTCTAACATCCCCCAAGGGGCTCTTTTCAAAGTAGAATTCTGAGGCTGTGATTTATGTTCCAGTGAAGGGACCATTGAGACCAAGACATCTTCAAGGCAGATGGAGATTTGGTTTGCAATGCCATTTTGGCTAATAGGATTGGGCAAGTAGGGATCTTGCATCACGGAGCTTTACGAGCAAAGATGGTTAATTTAGGATAGGGTCAGCTGAGAGCTCAGTTTCAGAATGGATGACACACTTTCCTCTAGGGAAATTCCTTGCCTTGGATTTCACAAGGTTCTGAAAAAATATGAGATGCTTCACACCCAGAAAAATGAGAGAAAATCCACGTTCAAAGATTAAAATGGATGATACCCAAGAACTTTTTTTCCTGCTCACCCATGGGTAATATGTTACTATTGGAGTTATTTTTTTTTTTGGACCCTTGAATGAAAAATTAGTTTTCCTAGAGTGTCTGTGGAGATGGCTATTTGGGAAGATTTTTTTTTCATGATGAGATTCAATTAATATTGTCCAAGAATTTTACTAGAATTCAGATTTTTCACAAACCTCTCTCATCTTGCCTGACAACAAGTTGCCACTGGAGAGCAGTTAAAATGTGGGTACCCCATTTCTCCCCCTTTCATGCTGGGGTTCAGGCCCAAATGTCCCCTACAGACAGAGCCTTTGACAAGGTGAAGGGATTATTTGTTGTTGAGTTGTTTTGTAGGAAACAAGTATGAATTGTTTCAAACCCTGTGGAGTTGGAATGTTTGTCACCCCTCAAAAAATTATAGGTCTCTAGGGAGTGAAGAACTGACCATCTGTGGTCAAATGCCAGTCCTAAGGATGTTCCTTTCCTCCAGAAAAGACCACTTGTTCCCTTGGCATGAATAAAGCTCACACAGGGTTCCTATGGCAGCGAATGTCAATAGCCAGTAGATCTGAGAACACTTCCACAAACCCTGGACAAAAAATTTCTAGGCACCAACAACCAGTGCTATGTTGCCCTTCTGTGAACCCCATAGCTTTAAACAAGGGGCATAAAGGGTACCACAGAGCAAGGAGCCTGCAGGAGATGTTTTTTCATATAAACCAAAGGAAGCTGAGTGCCCCTTGGCACTGAGACTTTTTTCCACTCTATTTATCCTGCTCCCATGTTTGCTCATTGCCAATAGTTTTAAGGCGATAAACATGGAAGTGGAATTTGTGCTCATTACAGCTTGAAATCCCTGGTCCCAAACACAGAATAACAGCTTTTAATTGCCCCCGCAGGAAGAAGTATTCATTATCTTTAATTAAATTACCTTAAGACAGTAGATTCTGGAAGGCCAGAGGATTTTGAAGCTCAAAGCAGCAGAAATAGAATAGAATGCTTGCTTGCTGTGCTTTATTTCTTTTTTTTTTTAATGGAGTCAAGACAGTAACATTTTGTGCAAAAGTGCATATTTTTCTCCCTTCCTGCTTTCTCCCTCAACATATAAGGTCATTAAAGAAGCAATCATGCAGACAGGGTATTTGAGGATATTGAGAACATGAAGATAAAAAAAAAAGTAAACTTAAGCAGTACTGAACCTGAGGTGATGTTTATTTTCATCCTACTCAGTAGCTTCCATCTTCCCCTCGGAACAGTTGCAATCAAAAAGATTTTGACACCAAAAAGATATTTTGAGATTCTTTCCCTATCTTTCAGAAAAAGATAGCCCAGGAGCTATGTGACTATATTTATTCACTATGATGAACTCTCTTCTTTTTCTCTGGGGAGTGAAGATAAAAGTCAGAGAGAAAGAGAGGAGTCATATGCAAGGCAAAATCAGTCTGGGACATCCCCACACTGCATAAATGGATACTGTAGATTTGGTATTAGGCCCCAGATCACTACATCAGGGCTCTTCAAGTAGTGTCTAGTAAATCAAGTCTCAGTATCTTCTGTTGCCCATCTCATACTTTACTGTAGCATTCTAGGTCATAGTTGAGCCCTTCCTGCAGCTAGAGTTAGCTGTGGAGGTATGAAACTTGGCTTAAGGAAACAGAAAGAAAATGGACTCACAACGATTCAAAATTCCCATCTTGGAGTCCAAAGATATTGCAATACTTTTCCCCTCCTCTCCCCTCCCCTCCCCTCTTTTCCCCTCCCCTCCCCTCTTCTCTCTTCTCCCCTCCCCTCCCCTCCCCTCCTCCCCTCCTCCCCTCCTCTCATCTCCTCTTCTTGTCTTCCTTTATCTTCCCTTAAATCTTCCTTTATCTTCCCTTCCTTTCCCCTTTCCTTCCCCTATCTTCCCTTCTCTTTTCCTTTTCTTGTTAGTTATTATTTTGATTTAGTCACTATGAAAATTTAAATTTATCCACTATTTTGGTTTCAGGCCTTTCAACGCCAATCCCTTCACCAGTGTCCACTTCCCTACACTAATTGCTGCCACACACACACACACACACACACACACACACACACACACACACACACACACACACACACACACACACACACACACACACACGGCTTCTTACCAGTCTGCTTCTACAAGAGATGCCTTTGTTTTCAATGTAAGTTTCTGAACTATGGTTGATAGTACTGTTGGTGATAAGGTTCCATAATATTCTTTAGCCCCTTTTGACTACCTCTTCCTCCCAGTTGAATGCTCCCCTCCATCATAGACATTGCCTTCTCCCCTTCCTAGCCCCCAGGCCCCTCAAGTAGCATGTTTCCTACTGAATACCATGTTCTTTGCTTCCATTGTCTTTGGGTATTTATTATTCCACTGTTATGTTTCTTTATATCTCACATAGGAGAGATCATTCAGAGTTGTTCTCTCTAACTTTATTCAGCATGATCCTCTTTAGATCTCTCCATGTAGCAGCAAATTTCATGACTATCTTTTCTTAAGGCAAGTAATATTCCATTGTGTAATAGTTTTTATTATCTGTAGTTTTTTTAATCCAGTGATATATTCTTGGATTCTTAGATTGTTTTCAGATTTGGGCTATTGTGAAGAGTGTTACAAGGAACATAAGGGATCAAATGTCTTTCCTCCATTTTGTTTGGGGTCTTTCCAAGAAGTAGAGTTGCCTGGGTCAAATAGATGCTTAATTCCCAGATTTCTTAGGAATGCTTTGTGAAGAGGAGGTCATGGTCAAGCCTGCTAGAGGGGTGTGATATTTTAATCTATAACTACCAAATTTATCCTGAGGGGCTGCCCTGGCTGATCTGCTCCTATGGAAAAGAGAACTGGAGAATTCTAGTTGGGAGAGAAGAGATTGTGACAGGAGCAGCTGCCCTCCCTTTGGTTGGCAAAGGGAGGTTGCCTGGGGGTTCCTGTGGGATCCTATGTTTGGTCACCTGGATTCATTTATGTTATCTTGAGATGTTATCAGGATGAGGGGTGACCAGCAGCATGAAGTAGGAATACTGCTTGTAGAAGAAATTGGGTTATATATTGTCTCTCTTATGTTAGAATCAAGGCAATAGGTCATCTGTGGCCCTCACATAGGTGGCCAAAAAGAGCCAGTGTTTGACAACTTGCTTCCAGGTTGGCAGGAAATGGATGTCTCATGAAGTAAATGAAGTCAGCGATCACAGTTGGTTAGACAGAGGCCTTTGCCCAGGCACTTCAGTTCCTTCCTTTCCAAGAAATTTGATATATAGCAGAGGAGAGAGAAAATATCTTCTCTCATTGAGCAGCTAACCTTCTGGCACCATGTTGCTGTGATATGAAACATGTAAAGTTAATGAATTTGAAGAGTTTAAATTGAAAAACTTGGATAAATCTGGATAAGGATGAGGGATTGGAAGAGCAGCCAGTATCAAACAAATTATCAAAACGTATTTCCCCAGATCTCTTCATATAAAATGCCTAACAGCTCAGGGCCAAAGAATGAGTACAGTGCCTTTTTAGACCATTAGCTAGTACAAAGTGAGATACTCAGGTGGATGAAGATAGAGCATTGTGTCCAGATATGCTGGGAGCTTTCCCAGCTTTAAAATGTAAAGCCCTGAGTCAACTCTTTATCTTGGGCAACCTTAGACTGTTGAGTTGATTATCAAAAATTCTGAAACAACCTCCACCTGAACTTCTTTGATTATTCTGAATCTGTCTTCTCACAGCTCCATTTTGTTTTGGGGTCCCTGTGGTATATTCCAGGAAGTAGAGTTGGAATGGTCAAATTGGCCCAGAAAAACCAGTTTATATAATAGCAGAGATGCCATGCACTTTATTTACTTACTATTTGGATTTGAGGAGGCACACTCAATGATGTTCTAGGGGTGTTCCTGGCTCTGTGCTCACAAGTGACTCTGGAAGTGCTCAAGGGGCCATATGTGGTACTGGGGATTGAACAGCAGTTATGCAGGGAACAGTTAAACAGTTGAATAATTGAAAAGCTGCATGCAAGGCTAGTGCCTCCCCCTTACATTCATTCTTTGCCCTGTGGTATCATGCATTTTTTACTGCAAACTAAAGCATTAAGAGACCTGAGGAAGAAGCTGGAGTGGTGGCAAAGCAGTAGGGCATTTGCCTTGCACGTGGCTGACCTAGGACGAACCTGGGTTCAATCCCGGTGTCCCATATGGTCCCCCAAGCCAGGAGCAATTTCTGAGCGTATAGCCAGGAGTAACCCCTGAGCATCACTGGATGTGGCCCAACACCCCCTCCCCCCAAAATAAGAGACCCAAGGAAATGCTATTTTTTTTGATTATTTATTTCTGATTTCTGAAAATTTCTCAGAAGCTGCCGGTAATCAACAACTAATACAGAAATCTTTTACCAACGTTTCTGAGGGACAAAGATTTTCAAAGTATTAAATTGGACATGCCTCTATAGAGTCGAGCCTTAGGGTTGAGTTACATAGAAAGTGGTGAAAGTTGTATTGAAATATGAGTAGGAGCTAGTACTAGCTAAAAGCCAATGAGTATCTGCAATTCTTTTGTCTATCCCTTCTCCATTATTTCAAGACAAATTATGTTAATATCATACCAAGATTCCTAGCATCTGGCTGAGTAATGTGAGAAATAGGGACAACAGAATAATATGTGGAATAAAAGGAGCAAGTGACTGCCATATAATGAAGGACAAAGGCAGAGTTCATACAATTAGGTAGACAAGGTCTTTTATAGTTGACAGATGGCATTTGTACATTTCTCATATGGAATTAGGAGTAAGAGGGAAAATGTGGATGAGGAGAAACATAATTGCAGAGGGCTACACATTTGGTGCCTCATCTGTCTTACCTATTATCTGTCACATACCTATTGTAATTAAGAAAATGTCACTTGGAATAATAAAAATACAAATAAAATTAAAAAATAAAAATAAAAGCAGAAATAAAGGCAGGGACATAATTCACAGTAGAACATATGCTTTGAAAGTGGAGGATCTGGAGTAAGAAATAGCTGACTATGGGGATTGCCAGGTGGAGTGCTGATTGCTCTACTGGCAGAGTCTCCGCCCTGCTGTGCTTCTTCTGAGGAAACAGAGGACCTGAAGGGAGCCCTGTCCTGTGGTTCTTTGTCTTTTCTGAATCCTTGAAGCTCTCCTCAGAGCCCTGGGAAGCGAACCCCCAGAAAACTGCATTCTGAAGCTACCCAGCGAGGGAGTGAGTGAGTAAGAAATGGCTGACTTTACAAGCCCAGAAAGGGGAAGCCGCTGAACTCTGCTGGAACTCTGCTGGAACTCAGATGCCAGCACCCCTATCTGCCTGTCTTCTGTGCTGTGCTCCATTTTCGGCCTGACTTCATCCTGTGTGTGGCTCATCTGTGGATGGCTCGCTTTCCCTGGAGCCTTCCCTAGAGGTGAGTTTACAAGCCCAGAATGGGTGGAACCAGAGGAGCACGGCCACTCCGCTTCGCTTCCCAGACATGCCCATCATTTAGCCAATGAATACAACCACAACACGTAGAAAAACCCACAATACAAGTGTGACAGTGGGGAAACAATGTAGGCCAGCGCCAGACATAGAGAATGACAATGGCAACTCTGATGACTTGAATATGACCAACCAACTAGTCAGTCTCTCAGATAAGGAGTTTAGAGTTGCAATATGGATGATGTTCAAAGAATTCAAAGAAAGTTAGAAGAAAACACTAATAAGAATAAAGAGAATATGAAGATAGAAATCAGAAAAATCCAAACTGAAATTTCAGGTCAAATATCAGGTCTGAAAAACTCAGTAGATGAATTGAAGAAAAATTGAGTAGATGAATTCAGTAGATGAATCAAGAAAATGGTTGAGCTTTCCCATGGGTTAACAGCAGCTGAGGATAAAATTAGTACACTGGAAGATGAGATGAATAACAATTCCATACAGCAGAAGAAATTGGAAAAAGGCCTTAAAGCAAATGATCAAACAATGAAAAACTTACTCAAAGCATGGGAACAGATGAAAATAGAAGTCTATGATAAGCTCAACAGAAACAACTTAAGAATCATTGGAGTCTCAGAGACCCAGGAAGAAAATCTCCAGGAAGAATCAACGGTCAAGAACATCATTAAAGAGAAACTACAAGAGCTAATGAATACATGATATCAAATCCTGCATGCCCGAAGAGTACCAACTAAAAGAAACCCCAGAAAAAACACCCCAAGATATATCCTAGTCACAATGACAAATCCCACAGATAGAGACAGAATTCTGAAAGCAGCAAGATTGAAAAGAGAAATTACATTCAAGGGAACATCCTTGAGATTTACTGCAGACCTGTCATCGGAAACACTCAAGGCCAGAAGGCAGTGGTGGGACATAGTGACAATACTCAATGAAATAAATGCTTCACCTAGAATACTGCACCCAGCAAAACTCACTTTCAGGTTTGAAGGAACAATACATGGTGAAGGAAGAGATGTTTATTTCTGAGGTTGTCTGGAAGGAAAGTGACCTTTTTATTTGTTTTTTTTTTGTTTGTTTGTTTTTATTTTGGGGTCACACCCAGCTGTGTGTCATGCCTGGCTTTATAGTCAGGGATCATTTCAGGTGGTGCTCAGGGGACCATATGGGATGCCAGAGATCAAACCTGGGTCAGTCGCTTGCAAGACAAATACCGTATCCACTGTGCTATTCCGGCTCCTGAAAGTGACATTTTGATACTCTTTACTTATCTCAGAATTTTTGACAATCATGTTTAAAGTATAAGCTCATCAAAATATTAGTACTAAAATTATGCACACATGATTAATGAAAGGTTTATTTTTAAACCTGATTTATTAAGCATGGAAGGCAAATGAATAATGTGCACATCTCTCTTCCCAGATAAATCATGTTAAATATTGAGTGTTAAAAACAGGAAAACAAAACAAAACAAAAACAACCTGTTGATTACCCCTTGGAGGCCAGTACTGAAGTGCATGCCTTATTGATTTGCTTTTTAGAAAACACTCCCCAGTGCTTCCTTGCCCAACAGATGGAAGAAATGTCTTTTCTGTGAGTTTCTCATGAATAGAATGTGGGTCATTAGGAATCTGGCTTCAACTGGACACTCACTAAGTCAATGGAAACAAAGAAATAAACAAAAATAAGCAACCAATGCGTTTGTTTCCTGTCCCTGTTTATACCTCATTACTGCACATGATGTGCGAGAAAATCTTAGAGGTAAAAGCACTCCTTTGAATTAAAAAAAAATTCAAGTGAACAGTGGAATAAAACCAAGACATTTAAATAATTCCATTCTAAGTATTTTTTTTTTTTTTTTGGTTGCTTTGGGTCACAGACCCTGTGGGCTGACACAGGACCGTTTAAATGAGAGTTTTCAGGGTTTTATACCAAAATTATCTTGGTTCTATGACTTGATCCACAGTGAAACACCTGAGCCTTTAGAATGGGGGTCTCAAACTCAATTTACCTGGGGGCCACAGGAGGCAAAGTCGGGGTGAGGCAGGGCTGCATAAGCGATTTCGCTTACCGAATATTCGCAATAAAAAATCGCATTAGTAAGAAAAAAATCGCATGAAACATTTGCATACCCCAAACAGAACTGCATGCGAATGTTTAATGCGATTTTTTTCTTACTATTGCGATTTTTATTGCAATTATTCAGTAAGTGAATAATCGCAAATACTGCGATATTTGAAGGCCGGCCGCGGGCCACAAAATGTTGTACGGAGGGCCGCAAGTTTGAGACCCTGCTTTAGAATTAGAGACACAGGAAAGAGCACATGATTGTAGATAAGGACACAGAAAGTGTTTTTGTTTTTTATTTTTTAGAAAGAGTGGAGGGGGCCACACCTGGAAATGCTCAGAAGTCACTCCTACCTCTGTACTCAGGAGTTGCTCCTGGCAATGCTTGGGGAACCATATAGATGCCAGGTTAGCCATGTGCAAGACAAGCACCCTACCCACTGCACTCTCTTCCCTGTCCTCAGAAAGAGTCTTGATTATTCCCAGATACCCAAGCACAGCTTCCCACTTAATACAGTGGAAGACCCGGGGTTACTCTCTGGAGCAAACATCCCTGAGCAAAGACTGTTAATTATTATTATATTATTTAAGTCCAACTCTTGAATAGTCAGAATTAGATAGACATTTGACAAAAGAGGAGGTATTTGTAACTTTGAAATCACACAAAGTATGATTTTTCTCTCTCTCTTTGTGTGTATATATATACATATATTTTTCTCTCTGCATATATATATATATATATATATATATATATATATATATATATATATATATATATAAAGCCTCATCCTTCACCCTTTCTCCCTAGGTAACTTGACCTTACCTGCAAGACCCCGCCCATTCCTGGGCGGGGTCTTGGAAAAGGTAGATAAGTTATGGACCAGAGGGGATTAGGACTCTTGGCTGGCTCTCACGCTTCTGGTCTTTGGGCAGCATGGAGCCCAAAGGGAAGATGGCTGAAAGGAGTTAAGATGCAGAGTAGCTAAGAATGCCTGCTTATAAGGTTATGATATAGGCCACACACATGTGGTGGATAGGGCGTGAATAAAGTTGATGCTTCCTGATGCCTGTCTCTGGATGAGTCTGATTCCGCCGTTCACCTAAAACTGGGACCGACCGGCTGAATGGGGGTTGCAGAGCCACGTGGCCAGAGATGGCAGAGAAAGATCCCTCCATCCATCTCCATCCACCACCATCCTTAATTATTTAATTCAATATATATATATATATATATATATATATATATATATACATACGTACATGAGTTTAAATTGACTCTTTCTACAGTGGCTTGTAGTTTCAGATGTGCATGTTGTCAGAGGCCTAGGAAGTCCTCAAGTGCCCATGATTATGCTGTTAAAGAATTGTCCCCTACTTCCTCTCCTTTCAAATGATCTATTGGGAACAGTCACTCATTCTTACAGTCTTGGAAGTTCCTGTTATCCCATAATGGGTAGAAAAATAAACATGAGCCAGCCAAAGAGAAGATGATGACAATAAAGTCTGAGTAGGAAATCTAAAAGTAAGGGAAGGAATGTAGAAAATATGGTGGAGGGAATATTTTTACTTTGTGAAAAGTTAAAACAAACAACAAAAATCACTTTCATATACCTAACTTCCTGCGTCTCTTTTTTTGATGCAAAACAATAGGTTTGATGGGTTTTGAATTTTCCTATTAGACAACTTTTCATGTTACATGTAAGGAGAAATAAAAAGACAAGGAGATATCTGGGTCCTTACCCTGATGTCTTTGTTATTAGTCTCAACAACATAGACAAGATTCAATTGATTTTTATTCTAGAAATGACAATTTTATGTGATTTTAGCCTGATACACATGCAAGCAATATAAGATTGGTGATCAGGTACATGGACTGATCGTATGGGTCATACACTGATCTGAACCACTGTATTACAGTAATGAATTCTTTCTTAAAGATAGAGTGATGGAGAAGTCTTGGTTGTGGGCCAAATATGGCCAGGGAATATTGTAGGGCTCCATTTTGTAGAGGGGTACTTGGATCTCTCCCACAGAAATGGGGCAGGAAGCTCCTCTTAGCAATCTTTAGCCTGCTGGTACCAAGCCAGTAGAGAAAGTTTTGCTCTTTTCTTACCAGGCCCTCCTTTGATGATTGAGGGAATGACAAGTTTTAGAAATTCTGGAAGACATTTTTCCTCAAAGATGATTCAATGTTCTTTGGACAACAGACAACAGTTCCCCTTGATCATGAGGTTTGTAAGAAATCTTTACTAAAGTTTTGCCTTTCTGCTTTTCAACAGTAAGTCTGAGGTGATGACAATTTTCTCCAACTTGGCAAACTTTTCAAGTACAAGGTAACTGCTAAAAATCTCTGCCAGCAATTTCGCTTCATTCTAGTGCTTTCTACTAGGGATTTTGTCTCTTGTCTGTTTCTTTCTCTACACATGTGGTTAAGGAATTCACTAATGATTTCAGGGAGCCATCTGTGTTTAGAATTTAGGGCTCACACTCTGTGTATTTCCTCTGTCTTGATTAGACATAATTAATTTCTGGTCAAAAGCATGAGCTCTGTCTCAATTCTATAAAACTATCACTTTATTCTTATGTTTTCTTCCCAACATTGAAAAGAATTAGTTGGCTCTTTTAAGGGAAAAATCAGATGAAGCATCCTTAATCTGTCTCCCTTCCAAGAGACATATCTTGTTCAAATGTTGTGTGTTTGGTTCTTCTTCCTTGCTCTTAATACTTCACCCAAAATCTTATAATTGTTATTACAGGAGGGGTTAATTGAATGTAAAGCTATTTGGTTATGATGGAAACTGGTACATCTTGATAAGAAATTCAACTGCACGCTGCATTCAGAAGAGTAAATGAAAGAGAAGTGAAATTGGATGTGATAAACAAATTAGGAATACAAATAGATTGGGAGAATGATGTTATTTGTGTTGGAATAAATTTCAGATTCAAGAACTTTGTTTTGAATATGTTTGGAAGCTCGGGAGGCTCAAAAGCATTTGGCTCATAGATGTCTGGTTCCTTTGGTGGGAAGAGTATTTGGAAACAACAACCTGTGTCTAGAGCAGAGATTAAATATATTTATAATACATAAGGTTGACACTTAAAAGTTTCTTTGAGGGGCCAGAGCTATAGCACAGTGGTAGGGCATTTTGCCTTGCATGCAGCTGACCCAGGACAGACCTTGGTTCGATCCCCAGCATCCCATATGGTCCCCTAAGTCAAGAGCAATTTCTGAGCTCAGAGCCAGGAGTAGCCCCTGAGCATCACCGGGTGTGGCCCCAAACAAAACAAACAAACAAAATTTTTCTTTGAAATTTGCATGCATTAGATTTTTTCAGTGATTCTCTTCCCTTGGAATACTTTTAGTCCATGTCTGCCAGGAAGCTTGGAGATTCTTGGAATCTTCTGGGTGACATTTGATTCCATCCAGGTGACTAGAAAGAGAAAACAAATATATTTTTTTCTATTCATTCAGGGCCCAGAAGCATGAGCTGTACTAGCATTCTGTTACTGTGTTACTGGAAGTCCATGCATATTTTTAAAAATTAGACTTTTAAAAGTTCATACCATTTGCATATTTAGCTTGGTCAGAGACAAAAATGTAGAAATATGTCCTTGAAGTCAGTTCTAGAAATGCATCACCAAGCTGAGAAAAGAACAACATTTTAATCAAGACCTTAAATGATGATGAAGGTTTTGTGGATCTTTTTTTTGTGATATTTTGTTTTGGGGGGAGGGGTCACATCCAGTGATGTTTAGGGCTTACTCCTGGCTCTGCACTCAAAAAATTACTCTTGGCAGTCTCAAAAAAACCATATGAGCTGTTTAATATTAAACCCATTTTGGCCGTCACTCTACTTATTGTACTATCTCTTTGGTTGAGAATTAGCTTTTTGATTTTAAAAACCTGTCCAAGAAATCTCATGTGCTTTCTGGGAAAGTTGAAGACATTTTGCAATGTTCTAAGGACAGTGGCAAACAAAGCCTTTTTATTGTAAATAACAGAATGGACTTGAATGCTTCCTCCCCACTCCTTATTATTATTATTATTATTTTAACAAGGCAAGAATAGCTACTAATTTAGAAGATAGGAAGTGAAATGAGTCTTAGCATCAAGACTTCCTGCTTCAGTGGTCTGTGTGGGAAAGTGAGTGAACTTTTTTTTTATAGTACATAGAATTAAGGTTGATTTGTTTTTCCCATCATGAACCAAGAGTATCTAGTATAATAATTTAGCTTTTGATTCAGTTTTGGAGTGTTTTGGTAGCTTCTCTTGGCTCTGTGCTTTATCTCTCATATTGATACTCAGAAGATCATGTGGTTCAACTTGGGATTCAACCTACTCTCCTGCATGTAAATGACTACAGTAGTCTGCAAAGGGTAGCAGACTGATAGGGCTAATTTTACATGTGGCATTTAAGATTTTCATCTGCTTTCCACATCCAGCTATATAGTAGAAGCTAAACAGAAAGTTGAGGTCAATAAATTGGACAAAGGAGTTCAATGAACATAGAAATGAAGAAGATATATTCATGCAGGCTACTAATTACATTAATCAAATATTAATTAATTAATTAATATTAATTAATAACTCAAATATTATTGTCATTTTACTGATGGATTAAAGCTCCTTCCTGTTGTAAAAAGGTGCTTAACTTGACGTCCACAGAATTTAAGGATTAAGGAACAAAGTTTAGGGGTCTATGGGCTTGGATTTAAAAAATGGGATCTGTATTTTTTATTTCTCAGCTAAACAACAACACAGTTTTTCTCATATGAATGTAGTTTGTTGCTAGGAAGCAGAAAATTGTTTATTTATGGGCTGCAAAATATGTTGCTGAGGGAGATGAGAGGAAGGTATCTTAAATAGAAACCAAAAAAAAAAAAAAAAAAGAAGAAAGCCTTGCAGATGGTCCAAGTTGTAATTGATTCCAAAAGAACAAGAATGATCAGAAGAGATAATGCAGTTATGAGATAAAACACAGATTTCAGAGTCAAAAGTAGAAATTAAGACTTAGAGAGATAATCTGAGCTGTCAAAACTCTTTCTAGATTAAACAAATTGTCCAGGAACTTGCATATGGTAGGAAATTCTTTTTTTTTTTTTTTTGAGTGGGAGAGGGGTACACTGGTGGCACTCAAAGCTTACTTCTGGCTCTGTGCTCAGAAATCACTCCCAGAGGGATTAAGGGGCACTATGTGGTGCCAGGGATGGAACCCAGGTCAGCCACATATGAAGCAAGCACCTTACTTGCTGTACTATCTCTCCATCCCCAAAGCAAGAAATTCTTAAGGGCTCTTGTTTGGTCCAAGGTAGACATGTCAGAGTATGATGACAAAGTCAGTTTTCATCTATATTTTGCCATGGATTGTAATTTGGGAAGTACATCTTTTTGTTTTAATGAACATCAGACTATTCTCTGAGTTTCTGATTGCTGTCTAACCACTTCAAGTGATTTTTGCACGAGTATCAAGCAAATTTGATTTTTCATTTTTGAGACAGATTTGATTGTTGGCATCCCAGTGAGCCACACAGCCCTTTCAACATGTGTATCAGGAGGCCACAACTCCAGGGATGTTTGCCAAGAGCATTTCCTTCTTCTGGTAATTTCCAGACCCTACTTTCTTCTTTCCTTCCGATTCTATCTATCTCAAATTGCTGCCTTTTTATATTTTGCCCATGCCAAGCATGACTTTGTAACAGAATCTTGACCTGGTTTCTTTTTCTAGATGATTCCTCTAGATGGTTAATGTCCTCAACTTTTTTTTTAGTTTCGGCCCAGAAAGTTTTCAGTAAGGTCTATATTAACCACTCTGTAAAAGAGAGATGAATTCGATTTGTCCTTCACTCTCAATTTCTCTTATTTTATCCTTTATTTCTCCACGCATCTCACCATCTAAATTGTTCTCTGCTTATCATAGCTGTTTATTGACTAGTTTGTCCCATTATCAGTGTCAAGAAGACAGTGATTTTACTCTGCTTGTTGTTGATTCTCAAGCATTTACAAACCATCATAGAATTAACAATATCTTCCAAACTGAAAATGCCTTTGATTTTACATTGTGTAAATAATCTAAGCAATGTTGTTGAAGTCTTTAACAATATATTGTTTAAAATGTCTTTATTTTTATTTAGACACCATGATTTACAAAGTTGCTTATCAAAGGGTTTCAGGCGTACAATATTTCCACATTTAATCCCACCACTGAATAATCTCCACCAATGACTATAGATTTTCTCTCACCATCCCAATCTGATTCCTTGATAGAAACAGTTTTAAAATTTAATCATTGTAGTTTGGGTCCTATACTATTAGTAGTGTGAGATCTAGTGGTTTAGATTATTCAATATTTTAGTTCTACATAAAATCAACTTTTTGTTTTGTTTTGGGGCCATATCCATTGACACTCAAGGGTTATTCCTGGCTATGTGCTCAGAAATCGCTCCTGGCTTGGGGGGGACCATATGGGACACTGGGGGTTGAACCGTGGTCTGTCCTAGGTGGCACTTACCTTTAGCGCCACAGCTCTGGCCCCTATAATCAACTTCTTAATGTAAAATCCATTTTAGAGAATCTGATTATGCAAATAATGGTGAAAACTTGGGGGTGTTTGGGCAATTATGTAATTTAGGAAAAACCAAGACTAGAAGAGACATTATTTTTTAAAGAAAACTTATTTATTTGGGTCACTCTTGGGATGTTAAGGGCTGACTGTTGGCTCTGTACTCAGAGATCTCTTCTGGTGGTGCTAGAGGGACCATGTATGGATTCTGGAGTTCAAGCCAGGTCAGCTTTTGCAAGGCAAGCACCTTCCTTACCCACGGTATTGTCTCTCCAGCCCTTAAGTAAACTGTTAAAGTTGGTATTTAAAATAAATTGAGAAATCCAAACTCTGCTATTCAGGGAAAAAAAAAGTTGAACTACAGTTACAAGTTGAATATTAAATAAGAAATTATAACACAGCATGCATTTGCCAGAGCCAAGTTTTTACTTCTTTTCAGCTTTCACCTGAATCCTAGCTCATTCCCTAATCTTGAATAAAGCCCACCCGAGGCTCAAGTGAAAAGGAACATATTTAGAGTACAAGGGTTTGTATCCTGGGATCAAAGGATCAAAGCATGGCATGAATTAGCTTTTATGATCGCTGTGCACAGAAACTTAAAACCCTGGGAAGGCAGAGGGAACAAGCAGGAAGCTTTCCCAGAAGCCACAGGGAGTCATTGCCATGCGGTAAATGTGTTTCTCATCTCAGAAGTGTGGCTTTGCTCTTTGATTTAGAAAATTGCCCACATTCTAGTCTCCATAAATACATTTCAGTAACATACTAGTAGAAGACCAGATTAAGTAGGGACTGATCATAAACCACAGTTGTTGATAGAGTCCTTGTATATGGATTCTGAGAAGAAGAAAGAGTGTCTAACAAATTCTTTATATACTGTTTAAAAGAAAAATTTTAAGTTGCTCTCACTTATGCAACTCAAGTTCCTTAGTATTCACCACTATGGATATTTAAACTTGGGGGATCTGACCTGTTCAATTTTTCTTATTGATAGCTGTAGTTTGACTTTGGAATGTGAATTTAAAAAAGAGTATTTTGTATTTTAAAAGGCAATCACGTTCATGAGTTTCTTTGTGGTCTAAATTATGTAAATTAGATTTAAATTTAAGCAATTTATGCTGAGCTTATGACACTAGAAGAAAAGTATAAACTTATTTTTTGATGGCCTCATGTGTCTATAAATGAAATCACTTTATCAATTGTTCTTTAATGTTTGGGAGTTATACTAGACCTTTCTATTATAGAAGCTCAGATCATATAGGTATTTTTGTAGATGGACAAAGATGGGCTTAGCAATCAATATTATACACATACTTCATATTCATTCTAGTTTGGTGTGAGAGTTTACTGTTGAGTAAACTAACTATTTAGTAGTCCATATAGAATTTTCAATTTATTGTGGTTTTACTTATTTTGAACTGTGCTTTTCTAGGACAACTTGCAAACACTTAAAATACTCCAAGAGGGTCTAAAGTGATAGCACAGTGGTAGGGCCTTTGCCTTGCACATAAATAACCCAGGATGGACCTAGGTTTGATCCCCTGGCACCCCATATGGTCCCCTGAGCCAGGATCAATTTCTGAGCACATAGCCAGAAGTAACTCCTGAGTGTCACTGGGTGTGGCCCCAAAACAAAACAAAACAAAACAAAAATACTCCAAGAATCCTATACATACCTTGGTTAAAATTTGATAAATTACTCAACTAAACTGAGTAACATGATTAATAAATTCTATCCGAACGGAAAAGGTTTACATGGTTTCGCCCTTAATATAGCTAGTCTTCACCTCTCCTGTAGTGCACTATGCCAATAGAGTGTCCTCACTAAGTTTACCATCAATATGCTGACCCCCAAGAAGCGGGGAAAAGCCAGACGAGGAGGAAATGGAGAAACATCTTTTTAACATGTAAACCAAAGGAACCAATTAAAAGACATCGAATTAGAAGGCAATATGAGAACCAATCCAAAGGCCTCTACCAAGAGTCCTGGTGCAGAATGCCTGGCACATGCCCTCTGGAATGCCATTTTATAGATAGCTGCAAGTTTTTTCTCTGTAATACCTACTATCTCTTTCATGATCTTTTATCTCACTGCCTGCCTGCCTTTTTCTTACTGTCTTCTGAGAGAGCTCCCTATCCATTGAGCTATCTCTTTGGCCCACCACCAACACCTACCTTTATCTACTTATCTGTCCTTGAGCACTTAAGTTGTTTCTATTTTTGATTATTGCAAATAGTGCTGCATGAACATGAGGACTGCATATTTGCTCAAGTTAGAATTTTAAATTACTTGGCTACATAGCTAGGAAAGAATCATATTGTAATTCTATACTTAATTTTTGGGGACCCTCCTTAATCTTTCCCACAGTTACGTTTTGATCTTGAGTTCATGTGAACTTCCTCTCTTCTACACTCACACCAAATCTTCCTACCTTCCTACTTTCTTTTCTTCCTTTCTCCCTCCCTTCTTCCCTCCCTTTCTCCTTTCTTCCTTCCATCCTTCCTTCCTCCCTCCCTCCTTCCTTCCTCCCTTTTCCTTCCCTCTCTTCTTCCCTTCCTTCTTCCCTCTCTTCCTCCTTCCCTCCCTCCCTTCCGTCCTCCTTCCTCCTTCCCTCCCTCTCTCCCTCCCACCCTTCCTCCTTCCCTCCCTTCCTTCTTCCCTTCCTTCTTCTCTTCATCCTTCTCTTCCTTCCTCCCTTCATCCTTCCCTTCCTTCCTCCTTCCTTCCCTTCCTTCTTCCATTCCTTTCTCCCTTCATCCTTCCCTTCCTTCCTCCTTTCTTTTCTCCCTTCCTCCCTCCCTTCCTCCCTCCCTCCCTTCCTCCCTCCCTCCCTCACTTCTCCCTCCCTCCCTTCCTCCCTTTCTCCCTTCCTCCCTCCCTCCCTTCCTCCCTCCCTCCTTCCTTGCCTCCCTCCCTCCCTCCCTCCCTCCCTCCCTCCCTCCTTCCTTCCTTCCTTCCTTCCTTCCTTCCTTCCTTCCTTCCTTCCTTCCTTCCTTCCTTCCTTCCTTCCTTCCTTCCTTCCTTCCTTCCTTCCTTCCTTCCTTCCTTCCTTCCTTCCTTCCTTCCGACACTATTTGAACTTTAAAAAAGAAAGGGCTTTCAAAACTGTCTCTTTGATTGGCCAAAGTAAGAAGTCTATAGAAACTTGATCCACCTAAGAAAAGGGCAGTCAGACTTGGGTTTGATCTGGGGTGAGAACCCAGGAATGAGAATGGGACCCAAGGACATGGAGGACTGTGGCAACATTAGGATGGAATGAGAAATGATCCTGAACAAGATATTGTTGGTGCCTATTTAAATCAATATTTTTGGTCCTTTTATAGTGTGTGTCTTCTTAGCATTCATTCCTTTAGTGTTTCTGCCTGAATTGTCTACTCATTTGAGTGTTTTTATCAGCTGCATTAGTATTTGTCAGTATTTGCTTGAGGCACACACACAAAAAAATCACATCCAAGACCTTTGGACCCCCTGAATCTCTGTTGAGTTACATTGGGCATAAATTTATTGGAATCAATGAATGAGTCAATCATAAGGGGAAAATCATAATTTCTGTGTTTGGAAAAAATTTAATTGTCAGACAAGGTAGTTGTGGCCAGAACCATCAGAAGATGCTGATATAAGGACATGGATCAGAGGAATTGAAAATGGTAAATGGTTTTCCTTTAGATACATTTCATCCAGCCTTGCTCATATCATTCCTAAGTTCTAATAATAGAGACTTTTAGTACTGCTTTTCATGACTTTCAATTTTTATTAATATTTCCTGATAGTATAACACAAGGAGCCATATTTTTCTCCTTAAGGGAAAAGTTCCTGAAGGTTAATTTTAAAACAAAAGGAGAAGATTGTTTTGTTCAATGTCCATTTTTTATGTGAGTAAATATATATTTGGATCTGCAGGTTTTCGAACTGCCAAGCCTACTAGGAATGCAGACTTCGATTTATTCCTTTGATGCAACATTGGGAAGCAATGTGTTAACAGGGGAGCCTGACTGTTCCCCATTTTCCAGCCAATGATGTAGACTTTTTAACAGCTGCATGAAGTCAACAGCTTAATATGAAACATCGCAAGCATGTATACTGCTCAGAGTGTCCAGGCTACTCAAATTTCCCATTAACAGGAGATGAAAAAATTTATGTTCCAATTTAACAAAATGAGTCAAAGCAGATGTCAAAGTTCTTTTCAAAGTGGTTTAGAAATTTAGAGTTCAGTGATAAGACAACAATGTTCCTGGTTATTTATTTGCTTGCGTGTCAGAGGCCAATGAATTAACTTATTGTAAGGTGGGAAAAAAATAACACTAATTTTCTAATCCAATGACAGCCAATGTTTCTTTTCTTTTCTTTTTTTTTCCTTGGAATTTTGTTCCATACTGGGCTGTGCTCAGGATTTACTCTTGGCTCTGTGTTCAGGGATCACTCAGGGGACTATATAGAGTGCTGGGATAAAGAAGGTGCCCTACCCACTGTACTATCTCTCTGGCTCTAATAGTCCAAAGATTGTTATGCATTCCATGTTCTCAAGCTAAGCAAAGGCTCATTCATACTTTGGATCTCGACTATATTTGGGCTCAAATTTTAATACTCATTGTGGGTTCAGTGAGTAACAAATATTTCTAGCGTATTTTCAGATAATAATATTTCAGATGATGTTAACTTGGAGATAAAAAGGAGAAAGAATATGTTTATGTTAATGAGAGAACTAAGTACAAGAGAGATTTATTATCTTATAATAATTGAAATAATATTGGGACTAGTAGGCAGAAATCTACAGTTAAAACCCAAGAATTAAAAAAATCTGGTAATAACAGCATTTCAGTTATTTTCCCTGAATACTTCAGGGATTCTTGTTAATATCCCATTAGTGCTAAAATATTTGTATAAGTAAAATGACTTTTCAATTTATTTTTAAAATTTAGTTCGAGTATAAAATAGCATTTAATTAGCATGCATGTCATACAAATCCATACTTAAATTTATGTTATGGGGACTTAGGGAGTAGAGGGTAGAGAAAGAAAGACTTCCAGGAAAAACTGTTAGCTCCTACATTTTTTCTATAATTCAAAGGACACACATTGATGCTAACATTCTATTATGCTATTAGCATCTCTTCTTTGCATTAAGTGGGGTTTCTTAAGGGCAGGGAATAAGTTGAACTTATTATTGTTTTTCCAGAATTTGGCATACGTTAGTGGTTCAATAAAAATTTAGTTGTATAACTATAGAACAATGCTTAGCTATAAAAAATGATGAAATTTTGCAGTATGTTGCCACTTGGATAGAACAGGAGGAAGCCATGGGGGAGTGGAATAAGTTGGAAGGGAAAGATGAAAACCAGATGATCTTTCTTATATGCAGACTATAAAGAAACAAAGCTGATAATTAGGAAAATCCCAATGGAAAAACCCTTGAGATTAGGCCAATAAAACTATGATTTGAGGATCTCAAAGGAGTAGAGGAAGAGAGAGACTTGAAGATAGTGGTGGAAATATCCTGGAATTCTGGAGGTGAGCATAGTTGTAGTAGTACTGCAAGGCTAAAATAATAATCATCTTGGCAGTATTGTAAAAAGGTAAGAATAAAATTGATTAATTATGTATATGAATGGTTGAATCACTGAATAAGCAGAGGGAACAGTATTTGTACTCATTTGATAAAAAGAAGCATAAAGATCTAGATTTTATGGAATAATATACTTGTAAATATTCTTTGACGTGGTATAAAGAATTAAAAGATTGTCTTGTACTGAGACACATCACAAATAACAAGAAAAATCAGTGCTGGAGGGGGTGTGGGGAAAAAGGAACTCTCATTCACTGTTGGTGGGAAGCTGTCTAGTCCAGCCCTTATGGAAATATTATGGATATTCCTCAATAAACTGGAAATTGAGCTCCATTTGACCCAGCTATACCACTTCTAGTAATATACCCTAGGAACTAAAAAGCACAATACAAAAATCCCTTCCTCACAACTATATTCATTGCAGTGCTATTTACAATAGCCAGACTCTGGAAATAACCAAGATGCCCTCCAACAGAAGAATGGCTAAAGAAACTCTGGTACATATACACAATGGAACATTATGCAGCCATCAGGAGAGATGAAGTCATGAAATTTTCCTATACATGGATGTACATGGAATCTATTATGCTGAGTGAAATAAGTCAGAGGAAGAGAGATAGACACAGAATAGTCTCACTCATCTATGGGTTTTAGGAAAAATTAAAGACATTGAAATAATTCCCAGAGATTAGGTCCGGAAGGACCAGTGCAAATATGAAGCTCACCACACAGAGTGGTGAGTGCAGTTAGAGAAATAACTATGTTCAGAACTATCATAGCAATGTCATTGTGTGAGGGATGTAGAAAGCCTGTCTCACATACAGGTGGGGGGGGTGGGCGAGAGAGGAAATAGGGGCATTGGTGATGGGAAAGTTGTACTGGTGAAGGGGGATGTTCTTTTTATGACTGAAGCCCAACTACAATCATGTTTGTAATCATGCTGTTTAAATAAAGATATTATTAAAAAACAAAAGACTGTCTTGTGATTTTGTGGAAGGTAAGCATAATTGATATTTGTGTAGTATCTACTTGTAATGTTGACTTGGTATGACATTTTTTAGTAAATAATAATAAATGCCCAGATTTATTAAGATTCTCCTAAAACCTAAAGCTTTAACTAATACCCCAGTCTTTATCTCAATATATAGCAAAAGTTACCTAAATAACTCTCATTATTCTCTGTCATTCTAGGGCCCCTTTAAAAAATATGGATACTTCTATAAAATCATTTAGTATTGGGGTGATAACACAGGGTGAGCATAATTGTTTTGCATACACAAGACCCCAGTTTTAACTATAGAACCTCATGCACTGCCCTCCTTCATCATCAGGTTGGAAAAAGTACTTCACCACTGAGTCAAGAGTATTTCCTAAGTTCTGTAGAGAGTGACCCTGAGGCAAATACACAGACATTATCCTTATCATGTTTATTCTTACCATAGCCAAGCCTGTGAGCCATTGGGGATTCCAGAGCCATAGATTGTAAAAGACAAGATTGATAACAAGCCAAGTCAACATGTCCAGGTCAGGAATCAATGTACCATGAGTTTCTTCTACAGAGAAATCAGAGCAGGCACTTCTTAGGGGGAAGCAAATCAATGTGCTCTAAGGGAATCAGACCAAGTGGACTAATTAGATTAAGACAACGATTTAAAAAAATAGATTAAGACAAAGGAATGAGAATCAGGCTGAGGAGAGAAAAATGAATGAGAAAGTTTAGTGATGTCAATTAGAAAGAGTTGACTACAAAGGAAGCTTACATGACCTGCTAATGGGGAGAGGAGACACAGTTTCATTGAACTGAGTATCAAGTGAGGTGAAAAACTTGAAGGAAGATATATCAGGGCTGCTGGTGTGTTAGAAACACAGTTTTAGTGCCAGTTTAACTCAATAGACTATTGAGTCATGGTTTGTCGTTTTATTTCATATCTTGCTTGTTTTGTTATATGAACGCTGCTGTCCCAAGCAGAAAGTTTTGGGCAGGGTCTACTCTTTCAACTAGTCTTATTACAAGACCCTCTTACTCTTGGGATCCATCTTGACTAAGCGTGTTCCAATTTTTAGTACTAATATTTCTTAGCATCTCTGACCTGCCTTGGGTATATTTGCATTTTGCAATGTCCTCTTGGTAGCTTCTGTCCCCGACTCCCTTTCCAGGAACTCTTCATTGTGTTTGGTCCACCAAGTGTTTCTCTCCTTCTCCCCCATTACTCATTATATATCTGTTTCTCATCTTTATCATGATATTTAATTATTTGGAATTGGAGTTAAGGATATATTTATCTTGAGACAGAATTTTGTATTTAAGAATGAGATAGTCTGTAACTGGAAAAGCAAGCTTCTGACTTCTTCTCTTTCTTATTCCACACTCATAAGAGACTTACTTGTTTCTAGTGCATCTAGAAAGAACAGGCCTGTTGCTCTATAGACTTAACTGACTAATGGACAATTAAGGTTCTGAAGGAAAGTAGCTGAAGTTCTATTATTCTCCTCCCTAAAGCTTGTGTTTGAGTGTGGGGGAAGAGTTTATCAGTCAGGGTTAGGCCAGGAGCAGTAGGAAAAGACAGCAAAAGGTGTCAGGAGTTGAGAGTCTAGTAAACAGTTTCTCCAGCAATTCAGCAGCTACCATCCAGCAGGAGCAAGCTGGCAGGGGTGGCAGCAACAGAGTGTCTTGATCCACCATAGCACTTCAGCCCAGGGCTTATATATTACCCACCCCCCCATCACCACCACCAACTGTCATTCTGAGGCAGTTAGAAGGGGTGGGACATCAGTAACTGATCTCTTTTTTTTTTTTTTTTTTTTTTGGTTTTTGGGCCACACCCGTTTGACGCTCAGGGGTTACTCCTGGCTATGTGCTCAGAAATCGCCCCTGGCTTGGGGGGACCATATGGGACGTCGGGGGATCGAACCGCGGTCCTTCCTTGGCTAGCGCTTGCAAGGCAGACACCTTACCTCCAGCGCCACCTACCCGGCCCCAGTAACTGATCTCTTTACCCTTAAAGGACAGTAGCAGCTTATGGCTGACCAGGGACCATAAGATTCTCTGTTTCCTTATAAGGCAGGGCTAGAGTGATAGAACAGGAGTAAGGTACTTGTCTTGAATGTAGTGCTAGATTTTATCTCTATTGTCCCCACATACCACAAGATATGATTCCTGAGACAGAATAGGTCCTGAGTACCACAGGAGAAAGAGTGAAAGTTGGATTTCCTCTTTCCCCAAAGTCTCAAGAGCAAGAGAAAGGATAACTTGTACTTTTTATTTAACTTCCCAAGGGGTGCTCAAGAGACCAGAGAGAGGAAGAACAGTCTAAGAAATTATCCCCAAACTTGAGCAGTTATTCAATGCAAGGGTCTTCAGGGTATGGTGCTGCATTCTGTGGTGCTAAAATTGAGTAGCTGTACTTGGTGCTTCCAGGGCTACACCAGACATGGGGACCATGTGGTGCTGTAGATAGAGCCTGGGTCAGTCATATATAAGGCAAGAACCTTAATTCCTATATTATCTCTCTGGTTCACCAAATTTATTTTATTTTATTTTTTTAAAGACAATTTTTTTGTTAACAATCTCAACTTAAATGGGTCTGTTATACTGGTAGACCAGGGGGCAAAGGGTGGTGGTATAGGACGCACTCTGGGTTCATTGGTGGAGGGAAATGGACACTGGTGGTGGGAATGGCCCTGACTCACTGTATATCTGAAATTCAACTATGAAGAACTCTGTAGATCACAGTTGTTTCAATAAAATAAAATTTAAAGTGTTATTTTTGAAAAATAATTTAAAGCTAAAATCAACTAAAAATGATACAGTTTTAAAAATAGAGTTCAATTGGTTAGTTATTATTCCAGAATTTGTTAAAGGAAAATAATTTCAGATACAATCTTATAAAAACTTACATTTTCCTGGTTGGTACCAAATTAGTCATACTCAATTCCTAATGAAACCATAACTGAGTTTCCTTAGATTATGCTTAAAGCAAACAATATCATGCAAATCTGCTTTCATTTATTTCTTAGTAAACCCATAATTTATAAAACTTTGAATTTTTCATCTTAACCTTTAGAAGACTTACTTGGCATATTATCCAAATGATATATCACTCCTTGTCACATCAAGTGCTTCGTCTTTGGCTCCAAATGTACAGACACTGCAAGTGGGACTTGAATCAAGGCCCAAAGCCCAGCAGAAGGAGAATGTTGGCATCAAAGAAAAATGTTTGTTGATTCTGGCATGACTCAATGCTGTTATCATCACAATATTAGAAAAGACTCGGGAATAGAGCAAAATGGCCAGCACAACAATCCTGTCAGCACACAGGAAGTTTACACATCCAACTATGTAGAAATAGTCGATTATTTCACTGGGTTACTTTGACCATCATGCTGAAAACTATAGGCTAATAAGATAATGCAATAAGATGATGTGATTTCATTATTTCCTTCCTCATATATATGCTTTCTCATATGTTCTTACTCTGTATGCATACTATAGTTTAATGAGGGTAGGAAGAAAATCTCATGGACTGTGTGAGTATATAGAATATTTATATTTAAGAGCAAGAGGGATAGTATAGAGATAAAGGCACTTGCCTGGCATGCCAGTCAGGGGTCTCAAACTCAATTTACCTGGGGCCGCAGGAGGCATAGTCCGAGTGATCCTTGATTTCAATGTCAGTAGTAAGCCTTGAACATTGGGGGGTGTGACCCAAACAACTAAAACAAAACAAAACAAAAAAAAAGATTCCTCTAGGGCAGGGCCACAAAATGTTGTACGGAGGGCTGCAAAGGGCCCGCGGGCCGCGAGTTGAGACCCCTGGATGCAGTAATGCCAGAGACTGTAATTTAATGTAGACTTTGATTCAATCCCAGGGACATTCAACATGATATTTTGAGCACCACCAGGGGTCACTCCAGAGTATAGAACCAGTAATAGCTGCTGAATATCATCTCTGTAACCCCCCCAAAGGATTAAAATGGTACACCCCCCCCCCCCAATAAATGAACAAACTTGCACTTAAGATAGCTTAATCTTTGAGAACTTCCAAGAAAAGTTTGTAGGAGTACTGAGAGATGATAGTATAGTGGGTAAGGCACTTGTTTTGTACTCAGCTGACCCAGGTTTGATCCTCAGCAGCTCTTATGAGCCATGAGGCACTACTTGAAACACACACACACACACACACACACACACACACACACACACACACACACTTCTGGTAAGTCAAATGTTTTCATAGTTTTATGAAGGGACTTTTTTTTTCTGTGTTAATATTTACAGCTGTAGATATTCCAGATGTTTTCTCTGTGGAGCTTTATCTTCTCTGGTTCTCATGTTCTTTCCTGTGGAACTGTTCATTTGAATTCCATGAAGACTAACTTGTTAAAAAACAAGCCACTTTTCTAACCCTTGGGAAATATTTGTTGGTGAAACTAAACTCTTTCAGACATTTCTTTGTTGAGAGATTAATGAGACAGAAGACAAGGAACCCCATCGCCTCTCTAGTTCATCTAAGGAAAGATTACAGCTTGAGTTTTTGAGTCCAGAGGAAGTGAACAGTGATGGTTGGAGACTTAGAGATAGTCTTCAAGGGGGCAATGATGAGAGTACACCAGTGGGGACAATATTGATAAGTTAGTTGCCCTGGCTGTGGCTGATGGCATCAACCAACTTGCAGTCAAATGCCTGGAAGGTGTAATGTTAGCAGTAGTTTCCTGTGCTTGGTTTCTTCTGGTTGCTGATCAGTGTTTT
This sequence comes from Suncus etruscus, assembly GCF_024139225.1. Taxonomy (NCBI): domain Eukaryota; kingdom Metazoa; phylum Chordata; class Mammalia; order Eulipotyphla; family Soricidae; genus Suncus; species Suncus etruscus. Next base: position 198,778,043 of record NC_064848.1, read on the forward strand.
TGGAGCACCCCTGAATTTTTACAATGAAACCTTCATAGATGCTCAATTTGACTTCTGTTCCTTTCATTAAAATTTCTACATGGAACAAAACTGCACTTATCCTTTGGATGGCTCATTATTAGTTGAGATAGCTTGTCTCTGTAGAAGGAAACAAGATGTCAAATACATTAGTGTAATTTTTTTATGCACCACACTCTTTAAGGTCATTCACTGAGAGGTCATAGGCAGAAAGTTCTGTCTGCTGACTCTTGCTAGAGCCTGATCCATCTAAGAACTCTTCAGATTTAAATATTCCTGTTCTCAAGGGGAATACTTCCGTGTTATGCATTGTCCCAACTTCCACTTTGCAGGGCTACTATCCTATCTTCCCCTATTCCAAATGGTTTTTATTGAAGTATTTATTTTATGATTGTACCTATCCCTACCCATAACTCCTGATTCTTTAGTCATGATTTATAGTAAGTGATTTTGTTCTTCATCTCCTATAGTCCCCAAACTACCTGAGAACTCATGTTGTTCTAGAGGAGATGGAACTGGGTAACTTAGTAACTGTGTAATTTGGAGGTTTGATGTTTTCTTCCCCTACTGCCTGAGCTGTGTGTGACTTGAGGATTAAAATAGCTCTTAAATATCCCTTAAACTTCACACCTTTGCCAAGCTGTCCTGAGTCCTATATATCTATTGTGTATTCATGGGTATATAGACCGACATGCGTAAAGGATAAGCTTATTGTCTTGGTCACTCTGGTTCTAGCAAGCCATTATAGTATCTATCTATTATACTTCTAGTTGTCCTTAACTGTTTGGTGCTGCTAGCAAAAGAGCTGTGGGGGCTTGCAGTCAACCCTCAACTGAATCTTCTGCCTTTTTTCAGCAAAATTTTGTAGATCTGACAGCTGGAGCATGGCACCTGGGTGAGGATTGTTTGGGGTAAGAAAGTCACAAACTCACCACTATTCTGCAAGGGGCAGGGACACTTCAATTTTTTAAGGAATCATAGTTTTATTATAGTAGGTTAGTAATACTTAACCCCCATTTTTTCTATTATGTTTAAAAATATAAATTACTTTATTTAAAAACCATGTATCACATTGTTACTTAGTTGATCATAATATATTTGTTTCCAGGTAGGTGGTAGCAAAATTAATAAAGAAAAAAGAAAGAAAACAGAAATTAAAAAAGAGTACAACAAGAAAATTGGTGAAAATTATTGCATCTTTCAATGAAGTCATTACATCATTGTCAGAAGGTTTAGTAAGCTCTTGTTAATAGTTGATTATTCTATTACCGTACTTCTTTTGTTTCTGAACTTTGGTATCTAAAGTGTTTCCCATGGGGATGACATATAAAAAATAGGAACAATCTTGTGGCTGCAAATGTGGCTACACAGGGACACTTTTCCCTTTTAAAAGATAAATATTTTATTGAAAGAAATTTAGAGACATATGAGGTAGGAAAAGAGACAGTGGGAAGAGTGAGAGAGTGAATAAGAGAATGAAAACCGAGAGAAAGGTTGTTTAAGAAAAAGCCCAGACACATTTTCAAGAGGGAAATCATCACAATTTGTTGTATCATTTGGGATATATTTTTTAATACTGCAAAATAATGTCTTTTTCAGTTTTAGATTTGTGTTTCCTCTAAAAGCAACTTATTAGATTTGCCCCCTTAGCACCTTCTTGCTTGTCTTATTGATGCTTCTCGGCTTGTGAAATGGACAAATGAATTTTGGATTTGTATATGGACCACACTTGATGCTCAGGAACTGTTCTTACTCAGAGGCCTTCTCTGCAGCTGTAATAGTCTCAAAAGCTCCTTATTGAGAAATCCAGATGGTGAGATTAAGTTTACTCTGTTGAGATTTAGTTGCAGTCATTTTTAATGAGGACAAATTATTGTTCAATTTCCTTTTTAAAGCCATCTGCAGCAATGTGGTATCATTAACATGTTCCTAAAATATTTATTTTTTAATTAAAAATTTAATTTGTGGACCATACCCAGTGGCGCTCAGAGCTTAATCCTGGCTCTGCATTCAGGTGACCTAGATACAATGCCAAGGGATCAAACCAGGCATGCACTCACAGAAAAACTCTCTTTGGTCCCATGTGTCTAAGTTTTTATCTGTTATTTTCCTTTTCTCACTGTTGTTTTCTTGGTGCTGACATTTTTATTTTATTTTTAACTTCTATCCTAAGAGTTTGGATTTATTATTTTCTATTATAGGTTATCAAAGCTCTTTTTTTTCCCAAATACTATGAGATGTCAAGAATAATAAATGTGGGGCCTGTGAGGTGGCGCTAGAGGTAAGGTGTCTGCCTTGCAAGTGCTAGCCAGGGAAGGACCTCGGTTCGATCCCCCGGCGTCCCATATGGTCCCCCAAAGCCAGGGGGCAATTTCTGAGCACTTAGCCAGGAGTAACCCCTGAACATCAATCGGGTGTGGCCCCCCCAAAAAAAGAATAATAAATGTATAATTTATTTTTGGTTTTTGGGTCACACTGGTGGTGCTCAGGAATTATTCTTGACTTTGCTCTGAGGGGTCACTCCTGGGAGTACACAAAAGACCATATGGGATGCTGGGGATTATATTGGATCAGTCATTTTTAAGGCAAACGCTCTATTCTCTATGCTATCACTCCAGCCCCTAATGGTATAATTTTATATTCAGTAATCCTATCACTTTCTTTTAGACTACTTAAACATTTAAGCAAAAGAAACACTTGCTTAATGGAAAACTAAAGTAAGGAAAATATCTGACAAAACACTTATCAACTAAGCATTTATCAGTTCTTTACCCAGAAAGTTTATCTTGTTTACCAATCTAGTTTAAAAGAGAAGACACAGCATTTGGAAAGGACTAGTTATCAAAGTAAGTTACATATGATTTTCAGTGGAGAAGAATACAATTATGTTTTTACCTTTAATTGTGTAGCACAAAATGGTGTGTCAAATCAATGTCCTCCCTTTCAGCCAAGGGTCCCATGTCACTCTCTCTCCCCACAATACTCATTCCCTCTTTTTCTGTGCTCTTTGCCAACATTTTAGTAACTTCTTGGATTTTTCTAAAGGAACCAGTTTATTAAAAATTCTGTGTCACAGAACCTAATTTCTTCACAACCTTCTTTGACTATGCAGCATAAAGTTGCAGGAATCTCTGTTCACATAAAATATCTTATATTTGTCTGTAAGAATCCCTGACATTCAACATTTGCCCTCCCTGAAAACAAAGGAAATTAGCATTCACAATGGAATCCACAGAGTTTACATCTGGATGTGTCGTTGCTTAGACATATGCAACTGTGCCAAACAGCTGTGGTTTGCATTTGGTAACAAATCCAATAAAGTCTCCTAATGAATGGCCACAAAGCATAACCATGACCATTATATTAAGAAGGATTCATTGGTCTAGTGCTGAAGGCACACGTCTGAAAACAATTGACACTGGGAACTTTTATGGTTGCCTTTTCCCATCTTCCCTCATCCAATCCTCCAGGTAATTAAAATAATTGTCTTGTGGCTCACGTGGGAGAACACATGCTTTGATGGATGAGACACTGAGTGATGTACAGGTTTCTGGTTTGACACTTTTGATACCTCTCAAATCCCAGCTGTACCAACACCAAAAATAATTATCTTAATGGGTGTGTGTGTGTGTGTGTGTGTGTGTGTGTGTGTGTTTGTGCTAGTTTTGCTTTGACTTGGCCTTCTACCAACTGGAATTGGAGCTGCCATTGGGCAGTTTCATGACTTCCTACAACTCCTACAACTTTTTTACTGTTCTTCTTGATGACTATGATTTGTTGTTATGCTACTCATCCGTTAGTATCCAACTTCAAAGAAGTCTACCTCTGGTTCAAACTTGACATCTATTAACCAGCAAGAATCCAGAGTCAATTACTCTTTCTACTCTGTTATTCCTCTCTTTTCATGTCATTACATTTGTATTGTATTTCTTCTATTTTATTTTTATTACAGATACCTTAATCATCCTGGGTATTTGCAACTATCCAGATTTGCATGCAAATTCCAACTCTGTCAACTGTGATGATAAGTGAGTCAATCATGCCAATTCAATGGCCTTCCCCATAAAATGATACCACTCATCATTTTAAGATTGTAACCAGAGTCCTGGCATATATAAAATTAGTTTCTCATTCTTCTCCATCCCAATCATGTGCAATTTATTTTGACATTCCAGACACTGAATCAGTGTTTGGATTATAGTGAACAATTATGGGGAGTAGTTATTGAAGAAATAATTTTTGACAGTGCTTCTCTGACAACAGAGGACCAACTTCTATGTGTTTAGAACCTCCCTCTCAACCTTTAAACCAAGACTTCAGTCATTCAGGCAGAGATTGAAATATTCTAGAATTTTATTTAGTTTTTGAATACTGTACTATTCTCCTGTACAGTATCTTAGATGAAGATATGAATCTTAAGTTACCAGAAAAAGTTAGAAAATTCTAGAGTTAGTAGAAGGAATATTAATTTTTCTTCTCTCCTTCAAACTGGCCTCCTTCCTCCGTGTTATGTAAGAGAATGATTATTACTCCCTCAGTCTTTCCACAGCTGCAGATTTCTCCTTTTGTGAAGAAGACAGAGTACATCTCTTGAGAATGCTGTTCCCAACATCTTAAAGTCATTGTAGTCATTTACTCAGCCCCTCAGCATCTTTTGTTTAGCATAATAGAATACTTGACCTCTTTTGGATCTTGGAAGGCAGCATGTTTTTCTCTTTGATTTTTGGGAAACTCCTCTCCACAGTTTTCATGCAATAGAGTCTTGAAAAAGGTTTTGAAGGTGGTGTGGACTTTGAGAAGAGAGAAAGCCAATTTGTGGGCAGAAAACAGCGTTCAAAACATGGAAACTTAAAGACAAAGACTGGAACAAGGGGAAAGAAGCCTTATCTTTCTTCACCTTCTTTGAGATGTTGCACATTTGTTTGAACAATTAAAATATTAGAAACTTTTAGGCTGCAAGGACAAAGGGGTTTTTACTAGAAGAGAAGGGTGAAGAGATAAGAGGATTATAACATAAAGTCATAGAGGTCAATTGTATGGTGATGGATAGCCACTAAAATTTTAGGGGCATAAATGTACAAGAAATAGATTTATGGAATCTATGAAAAATGGAAAAATAAAAACAAATGATACTAAAGTGAAAAAGGATTGAAAATGAACACCCTGAGAACAAATAAATTAAATAAGGAGGCAACATCAATTTTCTAAATTAATTTGTAAGTTTTATTTTTATTATGCTCTTTTTGTTTGTTTAATTTTATTAGATTAGGCTTAGGGATCCCAAAGGACTACTCCTGAAGATTTTTGGCCAATTTGGCTTTTAGTGTTGTAACACAGATAGGTAATTGGATACTGGGAGTTATAAGGACCACACTGGCAGTGCTGGGGATTGAACTCAAAACTTCACGCATATGAGACTTGTACTCTAACACTTTGAGCTATCTTTCATTTATATTAAGACAATGGTGGTTTACAAAACTGTCTTTAGGGGAAGAATTTTCACACTTCTTCAAAATATATGTTACTACATTACACTTGCCACCAAAGTACCTTCTTTTCTCTTATATAATCCATAGGATAACTTACCTCTTAGAAACCCCTTTCCCCTTTCATCCTGCCAGTTAGGTAATCTCAGTTCTGTAGTCTGAGCCCAAGGGAAGTGTAAACAATAAAAAAAAACCTGTAAAAAAATGAGGACAAGTGCTGAACAAACTCTTCACTAAAGAAGATATACAGATGGCCAACAGGCTATTAAGGAAATTGTTATTAACTTATCAGGAAAACGGGGCCAGCGAGGTGCCGCTAGAGGTAAGGTGTCTGCCTTGCAAGCGCTAGCCAAGGAAGGACCACGGTTCAATCCCCCAGCATCCCATATGGTCCCCCAAGCCAGGGGCAATTTCTGAGCGCTTAGCCAGGAGTAACCCCTGAGCATCTAATGGGTGTGGCCCGAAAAAAAACCAAACAAACAAAAATAAATCCAGAGACAGAAACTTATCAGGAAAACGCAAATCCAAATGATGAGCTATCACCTACATCTGTGAGAATGGCCTATATCTATAAGACTGGGAACTAGAAGGAGGTGGCTGTGCAAAATTATTCATGGTTGGCTGGAATGTAAATCTGCTTCAGTTTTCATGAAAAACAGTATATGAAGTCTTTACAAAATATTAAAATTATATCAGCCATATGATCCACTGTACTAAGTATTTATCCGGAGAACACAAAAAAATGTATCAATTTTTTTAAACATTTCCCTTTAGTGTCTGCACTGTTAGGCTAATAAATAAAATAAATAAAATAAAGTAATAAAATAATAAATAAAATAAATAAGACATTTTGGAGAATATAAGGAAATAAACATAAAAAGGAAGTGCTAAGTTAAGATTGACCATAAAAAGCAATGAATGCTTCCTGTCTTCTAGGTATAGACTCTATACTATACTGTAGAGTCTTACTAGCTATGGCAGTCTGAGGCTGGCTCTGTGGACTTAACCTGTGCTTTTACCTCCAAATATGCTGATTGGCCTATGAAATGTCAATCTTTGTAGCAGGTCATCAAATCTTGAGCACTTCAACATGCAATGTCTCAGATAAGATGTGTAATCATTGACTTCCTTTTCAGATAGATTAGGTGACTCCAGCACTACTGGTTGGTCCCACTGGAATCCATATGAAAACATGAGCAGCCCTTTCCTTGGAAAGCAGGTAGAACTGAAACTGTGTCTAATGAGTTATGGCCATCAGTTTCATTTATTGAAAGATCTCCTTGTCTGGGAGATCAAGATTATTCATAGATTAAATCCATTGATTAACCAAACCACGATTAAATCTCTGATTAAAATCATAGGTTAGGGGCTGGAGTGGTAGTGGCACAGCGGTAGGGCTAATGCGGCTGACCTAGACCTAGGATAGACCTCGATTTGATCCCCCAGCGTCCCATATGATCCCACAAAGCCAGTTGCGATTTCTTTTTTCTTTTCTTTTCTTTTTCCTTTTCTTTTCTTTTCTTTTCTTTTCTTTTCTTTTCTTTTCTTTTCTTTTCTTTTCTTCTTCTTCTTCTCCTCCTCCTCCTCTTCCTTCTCTTCCTCCTCCTCCTCCTCTTCTTCTTCTTCTTCTTCTTCTTCTTCTTCTTCTTCTTCTTCTTCTTCTTCTTCTTCTTCTTCTTCTTCTTTTTCTTCTTCTTCTTCTTCTTCTTCTTCTTCTTCTTCTTCTTCTTCTTCTTCTTTTCTTCTTCCTCTTCCCCCTCTCCTCCTCCTCCTCTCCTCCTCCTCCTTCTTCTTTTGGGTCAAACCCGGCAGCTCTCAGGGGTTCCTCCTGTCTCTATGCTCAGAAATCGCTCCTGGCAGGCTCAGGGGACCATATGGGATGCTGAGATTTAAACCACCATCATTCTGCATGCAAAGCAAATGCCCTACCTCCATGCCATCTCTCCGGCCCCATGGGGAAATTTCTGAGCACATAGCCAAGTAACCCCTAAGCCCACACTGGGTGTGGTCTTAAAAAAAAGCAAAACAAAACAAAAAACTACCACAAAAACTTGTTCTAGAAACTATTTCTACTGCCACCTTTTAATTCCTAATTCATTGTGTGGTGTCATCTTTCTTTACACTTTGGTACCACACTTATGACAGCAGAAATGTAACTTTTAGGTTTTGTTTTTGACTACACTTGGCTTAGTGTGTGGGCCTCATAGTGCTCAGGACCATGCTGTGCTTGGAATAGAACCCAGACCTCCCATATTGAAAGTACGCATTCTAACCCTCTGAGCTATTTCCCTGGCCCCAAGTAGTTCTTAAGTGTTTCATAATTGTATATCTTATAACAATACACTTAAGGATTAGTTGGGGACCAGGGACATAGCTCAGAGAAATGAATTTCCACGTTTTCTCCTTGTAATATTTACATTTTAAAATGTTACATATTCTCATTAGTTTTACATTTTCTCATTGTAATTATAATTTATTATTGTAATTACATTTTTCTCATGAAAGCCCACACTGGGTGTGGTCTAAAAAAGATTAAAATTATACATTTTAAAAGAGTAAAATGGTACATTCAGTTCATAGGGTGCTGCCAGCATAGTCTGAAATGAATGCTTGGAAGTATAATGTATAAATGAAAATGTTATGGGAATCCGTGGCCCTTCCTACTACAGAGTATCTTTAAACATCTTCTGTCTTGTCAAAAAAGAACCACAGGAGATTGTACAAAACTTAAGACACTTGCCTTGCCTGAAGTTAACTCTGGTCCAATTTCTGGTACCAAATATGAACTACTGACCACTACTGAGAGTGATCACCAAAGACTTCTGTGTTTGATACAATTCTCCCCAGCCTCTGAAATGAGAATCATGATTTTTACTTTGCTGGATTTTTATGGAAATTGGAGATATTTATGGTACATATATATTATACCTTCCCAGGAGGGTTATATGGTTTATCTCTAGAATTATTTTTGAATTCAGATTCTTTGAGATTCAATGTACTCAGTGTCAGTTTAATAGAAAATACCAAATGTAAGATTTTTACTTAAAATATTTTCCTTTACGTCATAGATACCAAAAATCTAGAGGACAAAAACGATTCAAGCTATTGGCCTAGTTTTTAGAATTTAGGTCGTTAAGCTTGCTTAGTGGGAACATTTTGCGGATGGATATTGTAGGATTTGGTATTTGAAAAATTAATAAGATAAAAATTATGAAATGAGTTCAAATGAAAGGAATTTTTGTTATTCTCAAGCATTAGTTTATAGTCTTATAAATGTATATTTAAAATACCATGATTAAAAATTGCCCACATAAATAATTTCTGTCAGTTTTTATTATCATCTGATATCTATAATTCGAGATTAAAAAAGACTTATTTTCAAATTATAAAAGAAATTGATAAAATTCAAGGAAGTAAGGGGCCAGAGTGATAGCATAGATAGTAGCAGGGGTCCTCAAACTTTTTAAACAGGGGGCCAGTTCACTGTCCCTCAGATCACTGGAGGGTCTGACTATAGTAAAAACAAAACTTATGAACGAATTCTTATGCACACTGCATATATCTTATTTTGCAATGAAGAAACAAAACAGATACAAATACAATATGTGGCCCGCGGGCCATAGTTTGAGGACCACTGTGACGTAGGGCATTTGCCTTGCATGTGGCTAACCCAGGTTCTATCCCTGCCATACCATATGGTCTCCTGAGCAGCAGGGAGGGATTTTTGAATGTGGAGGCAGGAATAACTCCTGAGCACTGCCGAGTGTGGCCTCAAAACAAAAAACAAGCAAACTAAACAAAAAGTCAAGGAAGTTAGGGATATAGATAGTAAGATTAGCAAATTGTAGGGCTGAATGTTATGCCAGTCTACTATCAGGCCAAGTATCACTGGGAGTGACCTCAAAATACCCTGAGTATCAGTGGGGAGATCTCTCCAATCATATTAAAAAATATTCTCTCTGAAACCTAACAATAAGCTTCTCTCAACTTAGGGTCAAAAGGAAAAATAAATGCTAAATTGACATTCACAAAAAATATCTTTTATTTACCATCTTAACATATTTGTATGGTTACCACTTTCAGAAATGGTTTTATTGGTCTTTTCAGTAACATTGGATAAGCATAATTCTTCACTGCTTCAATGCACCGTAGTATCAGTTAATTAGAATAGTTATTCATCATTCTAAACACCTTGAAGAAGTTGTATTGGTTATAGAGTGTAGCGATTTTGATTGATGGCTCCCAAATTGGCAATCGGGTATAATTTAATGGTTTTCACATTTTTAGCATTCATTAGACTTGCATAGAAGGCTTACTAAATAGATTTTGGGGTTCCATCTATAGAATTATGGAGCCAGAAGTTCTAAGGTGAGTCTTTAGAATGGAATACACCAAGTTTGACAGGTTGAGGTCAATCCAAAACCTCTATTGGGTTTCCGTTTTCCAATATCTTTCTATATTACACAAAAGCTGACCAGATACGTGAACTTAATCCCAAATAAATAGGAATTTTAAACTCTATATTGACTGAATTTTGAGACTTTTATGGTTATTATTATAAAGTACAGGTGATCCCAGGAAGCAATCAGCTTTGGTGGTTGGCAGAAAAGATTAATACCTAAATTAATATCCCAAATATTATCCTATAAAGAGAAATACCTATTGTAATAGTTTTCAAGTTTAATGTCATAGTTTATGTTATCAGATATGTTTATGTTAGAAATGTGTTTTGACGTATGGAAGAAATGCTGAAAACTCTGGTGTTGGGAAGTCAACACTGGTGTTAGGAATGGCCCTAATTCACTGTCACTGTATGCCTGAAATACAACTGTAAAATACTTGTAATTCACAATGGTCTCAATAAAAAATTAAATTAAAAATAATTTAATTCCAAATTAAAAATATAAAATGGGTACAATATTATTGGACACTTCTTGATTTGGGATTTTCTTTCCCTAAAAATTATAGTATTTCAGTTGGTAAAATCTAAATAATGTTTGTGGGTTATACAGTAAAAAAGAAATGTTTTGATTATATTACAATGGATTTGTAATTATGTGGCTACTAAGTCAAGAGAAAAATACACACATAGAATCCACAACAGAGAAAAACATTTCAAAAATACATATGCAAGATTTATTAAATATTCTCTATCTTGTCACTTGATCTTTAATAGAATTGTCAACTTTCTGAGATTAAATGGCATATATCCATTAATTTTCAATTACAATATAGGCATTCTGAAAGCCATAAAATACAATAAAAATGAGATTCTCTTGGTTTATGAAACATTAAAAAAAGAGGATACATTCAATATGGCATATTTTTACTTTAAAGACTATATTCATGATAATGTTATTGGTGGATATGGTCCTGTCAGATATTACAAATACTGCAAGGAAGTATACAACACATTGAAATATATAAGTGGTTAACTTTGCAAAGTTAATGCACTTACAAAAAAGTAAAACATGAATTTTGGGGGTCTAGGTTGGAAAAGTAGTTTCAGTTAAAAATTGTTTTTGTTTAGCTCGCTCAGCACCTTAAACTCTTGTAGAAAAGTAATGTGTTCGTTTGCATTCATACAGAGAAAATGCACTCAGGGATGACCCGTGGAATCAGGGAGGACATGAGGGGTGGTGAACTCCTCCCAACACCTCTGTGCACCTAGTCTCCATTTTTGCCCTGCCCTTGAGCCCCTCTCCACCACATATACTATTAAAAAATAACAAAAAGGCTTCCATGAACATAGGGTCGTAGAGGTTCAAAGCTCTTCCTTTGGGAGCAGCTTCCATCTCACTGAGAGTTGATGTTCCTCATCAAAATCATCCAGCTCCTGCTCCTTAGACAGCTCCAGAAACACCTACAAGGGAAAAAATAGAGAGACAGGGATGTCGCCTGCCTCGGTAGCTCCAAGCACGTGCCAAGCTTCAGATGTTGGCATTTCATAGGGTCAACCCATTCCCTCAGAGATACCCACCTGCTCCAGAGTGGACTGGGAAAGGCTGTACTCTTCCACGTTGAAGCTCTGCTTCACTGCATAAGAAGGGATGCACGTCATAGGCACAGAGAGTTTACACAGTCAACTTAAAAAAACTTAGTTAAAACGGTCCAACTCATAGGCATCATCAGGGTTTTGGCACAATGATCAGTTGAAAAGTTTTCCCCTTAGACTTGGTAGTGGCTGTAGTGGGAGAAGTTCATACTATGCTGCTTTGCAGCAGCAGCAGTTCTGGACATTTGTGTTTCAAGGCAGAGAATGGCTGAGTAAGTGACCTTCCCTGTACCTAGCTAGGAAGGTGTCTTTGTACCTTTGTTCCTTTAGTGGTAGGAGAATGACACATTTTGCAAAGTAGAGGAGAAAGATGTTTTGTGGGGAGCTGAGAGCTTGTTCCTAATTAGCTTCAAGATCTTTCTTTTGGCAAAGAGAAAACAAGAAAGCTATATGGCGCCAAGCAGTGTGCACCCCACCAAGACAGCACTGGCCAAGGGGACACTCACCAAAAGGTGATGAATGACCCTACAGCCTAGATAACTGGAGTTTTCCCCTCAAAGGGTGAAGAGGAGGCTAGTGTGGCCTCTTCAAGAGAAACAGGAAGAAGAACAATATATTAGTACTAGGATTTATGAATCTACACTTTAAGACAAGTGATAAGCAAGCAGAGTTTTTGCTGAGCAGTGAAAACGAGAAGTAGAGGAAGTTCCTGCTGATTAAAATATGGGTGGTGACAAATTTAGTGAGATTACTTTTAAAGTTTTGCAGACACAGGAAAATTAGCTTTGTGATTGGACAAGAAGATACTTTTTTTTTTTAATGTATAACCTCTGGGGCCAGAGTGAGAGTACAGCAGGTAGGATATTTGTTTTGCATGCAGCCAACCTGAGTTCAATTCCTAGCATTTTATATGGTCTTCTGAGCACAGCCAGGAGTAAATTCCTAAGCAAAGAGCCAGGAGTAAGCCCTAAGCATTGCCAGGTGTCGCCCCAAAACCAAAAAAAAAAAAAAAATAACCTTCAGAAAAAATAGTATTCAAATCCATATGATATTCACTTTTTATTTGTGTTTTTGTTTTTATTGTTGTGTTGGGCCGGACACAGCAGTGCTCAGAGGGCACTCCTGACTCTGCACTCTGAAATTACTCCTGGTAGGCTCAGGTATAATCTGGGATGCCAGGGACTGAACTCAGGTCAAGTGCTTGCAAGGCAAATGCCCCACTCACTGTGCTATTGCCCCAGCCCTTACTTTTAAATACTGTGTATCAAGGATCCAAAGATGAATCCATTTTCCTTAAATAAATACATTAATAAATTTTTACTTAGTTGCACTGAGGTAAATATAGAAAATCCTGGAGATTAGACATAAAAGTTACTCCATAAACTCCTTGATTTTGGGATCTTGACATTCAGTTTGAGATTTTAACTGTCAATTTTAACACAAGTTATCATATTAAATTTCTGTTACATTGCAAAATTATTTTAAAAATACACAACAATTTGCTTTGGGGGATGGGAAGAATTGTTCCTTATTTCTAAGTTTGTAGCTCTTACCTGTTTCTAATTTGAAGAAAGCTTGGGACAAAGGCTTTACATCTTCCACTGGCAACTTGTAGACCACCAGAGATGAGTATCTGGGAGAACGGAAGGGAGAGGAAGGGTTAACAGCTTGAGTTATTCTCTGAGTAATTTCTCTATTCGAGTCTTTAGTGGTGGACATGACTTCAATGAAGGTGTGAACACCAAGAAGAAAAAATGCCATTCCTATATCCATCTCAGCACTATTTAGAATAGCCAGAATCTGGAAACAACCCAAGTGTCCAAGAATAGCTGAGTGGCTAAAGAAACTATGGTACATCTTCACAGTGGTATACTATGCAACTATTAAGAAAAAGGAAGTATTGAAATTTACTTATACATGATTATTATGCTGAGTGTAATGTCAGAGAGAGAGAGGGATAGACATAGAAAAATCCCACATATTTGTGGGATATAAGAAAAATAAAAGATAGTATGGTGATTATATTCAGACACCAAAGAGATGAGGACCAGGAGGACCAGTCTAGGTAGGAAGCTTTCCACAAATCATGGGGAGTGCAGTTAGAGTAGAGAAAGGTCCACTATGACAATAATTGTTGGAACTAATCATTCTGGACAAGAACTGGGTGCTGAAAGGGAATAAAGTGACATGCATTGGGACCCCTTCATTAACAATAGTACATGATGTCAAAAAGAAGAAAGAGAAAGAAAGAGAGGCAGGAGGGAGTCATGAGAGGGAGGGAAATGTGGTGGGAAAAGTGCATGGGTGAAGGGTGTTGTACATTCTATGACAGAAATTTCATAACAATTTCATAACCATGGTGCTTAAATAAAGTAATTATAAAAAATAAGATGGACAGTCTATGAGAGAAAGTCAACCATGAACAACTTTGTATCCATGGCACTTAAATAAAGTATTAAAAATAAAAGGAAAGATGAAACTCTCTATCCTGTGCCAGATATAAACTCACCAGAGCCACCTTTAGTGTCCACCAAATTTGGAAAGTTTCAGTAAAACTAAATAAGGTAACAAAAGACCAGGACATTCCCCAGCACATAGTAGAACCCTCAACACATGCTACCTTCCTTTTACATTAGCCCTCACTTCCCCGAATTTATTTCCTTGAGAACCCCTTCTTTTTTTTGTAAGCTTCCTCTTGGAAGTAAATATGAACACTGATTGAGCATGAGTCAATGAAACTGCCAGGAAAAGGGGCATTTAATCAGAACTAGCAACTATTTTTACCTTTCCTGCCGAGCAGCATGGGGAAAAAGTCTCAGAATTTCTGGATGGAGGCTCTTGCCTTGCTCAGGGGTCCTCACCTTCATCTCCAGCAGATAATCCTTACCAAATTTGCTTTTCAGATGCTGGATGGAGCCGATGCATCTAGAGGTAGGAGGGAGATGAGGTCATAAGAGGAAGGAGAAGATCTAGAACGTAATGTTTGAGATTCCTGCTGTGTCACTGTCTTTAGAACCCCACCGATGGCTGCAGGGGTATTGGTTCTACCCGCTCACAGGGATGTGGCTCTGTCCACAGACAACTCTTCCAGCAAGGTACTGGGAGGGGGCAACATGGGCAGAGTCAGGCACCCACCTTAGCCTTCCTGACACCATGATGGCCACGCGGTCACACACTGCCTCAGCTTCCGCCATGTAGTGAGTGGTCAGGAGGGCGCCCCTCTTGGTATTTCTGATGGTGGCCCGGATGGCCTCCCTAAATCAGTGAAAGAATCATTGTGATTGAGTGAAAATAGAGAAGAGAATTTCTAACCAGATGGATGGGAATAGTTAGTAAAGTGAGAAGATGTTAGGGAGAATTTTCAAGTGGGCAGGTGGGCTAAGAAGAGTCAAAGCAGAGAACTGAATTAGGGTTGGGGTTTCGAGTTGGGGCTGGGGTTGGGATTGGGATTAGGACGAGGTTAGGGTTAGGATTGGGGTTAGATCAGGCTTTACTATGTCTCATAATCTCTGATTAATCTGAGACCCCTTTCTCATTGTCAGGCCACTTCAGCTCAGCTAATTTGTATGTATAGTTTATTTTGATTTCATATCTTATTTCTTCTATAGAGAACTTGACCCTTCAGGTTCACTGAAACTCCCTAATGGACCACTCTGGACAGCAGATTATCCTTCCTATTGCATTTTCCTTCAGTGAAAAATAGGAAGTATCAGATGAAACCTTTCACTTCTTTTTGGAGTGTTTGCATAGTACCATTTTTCCTAATGAAACTAGACCGTCCTCCTTTCCTTTCCATATATTAAATAACAATTTAAGGGACAGTTCCTCTAGGAGTCAACCAGCGGAATTGCTCACAGTCTCACATGAGATCTGACTGGGCACTGCCTCTCACCATATTTGCAGCTGCCCTTCAGGGTCCATGCCTGTGGATGGTTCATCCAGAAGCACCACGGATGGGTTTCCCAGGATGCTCAGCGCGAAGCACAGCTGAAACGAGAGGAATTGCATATGAAAGCATCTGTAGGGCCACAAAGAGGAGTCCTGAGCCTGTCCCTACCTTTCTCTTGATTCCCTCAGACAGGGACTTCACAGGAAGCTTTAGATGCTCCTGCTGCAACTTGAGTGCATCCACCAATCTGAAAGACACAGAGTAAATGGGTCAGACATCAAGGGACATGCATGGAGGACAAAGGGCAACTCAGCAGCAGTTTTTTTGAGGCTTTTTTTTTGGGGGGGGTGAGTGTTGGGTGAAAACTCGTTGGGGTTTTCTGTGAGGATCCAAATCACGTTATTCTGTGTTTTGTGCACTAAAGAGTCATGAGTGAACATCTTTGAGTGAGATGGCAGCTCCCCACCTGGTGGTCCAGGAGACAGAGTTTTCTCCCCAGAGCATGCACGACTGGTAGAACCCCCTTTCTCCAGGTTGGGTGGAGCTTCTCTAGTTTACTTCCCTCCAGAGGTGACCAGAGATAGGACCCCCTTACCGGGGGATGATGATGGCTGCATCCCCTTTGCTCAGCCCCTTCACTGCAGCAAACACCTCCAGGTGCTCCTTCACTGTCAGATTGGGCCATAGCACGTTCTCCTGAGGGCAGTACCCCAGGAACTCTAGGGGGGTCTCCCCTCTTCGCCCCTTCAAAACCACCTGCAGAGAAAAGTCTCTCAGAGGCCACCTCTTGTTTCCCCATCTTCCTCTATGCTGCATATTTTCATAGCATCTCTCCCCCACCCCAAGCCTAGAAACTCTGGAGATTAGGAACTCACTGAATCTGGACATCTGTACTTCTTTAGCATAGTTGGGGTGTAAATACATGAAAACAAGCATGTTTACAAGCCCTCTCTAAGCTAAAAAATTCCATTGTCTTCTAAACATGTCCGTGTGTCTTGCCATCACAACTGTCATGTTGTGTTGTGATATTAATCAGTTCCTCCTTCTTTCACTTCATGCACTGATGTCTTGGGTGTTTTTGAGAAAAATCAGTGCTGGCAATGCAGGACTGCCTAGTAACTAACTACCTGGTACTTTCATTTTGCTACCTGAATAAAACACTTATGGAAGTTGACACAAGTCAACATGATGGGAGCTGTTGCCATGGGATTATTATGTAAAATACTGGGGTGCAGAGAACCTGCAGTAGTGATTAAAGAAAACCTGTCTGCAGAGGGGGTTCATTTCAGAAGAGTCAGGGCAAGAGGTCTGCCATAGTCAAAGCAGAGAAGGAAATATTAAGTTTAATAGAGACCCAAAAATGTCTGTGGAGGGATGACACCTCTATGGTGAGACAAAAAGGCTTTGATCTGAGGCTTGAAGCAGATTGAACAAGGGAACAGGATACAGAGGGGCAGAGGGACTCAGAATCAGCTCCTGACACTGCTGCAGAAAAGCATCGATGGATTATTTTTTCTATCCTAGGGCAAATTGAGAGGCAACTGAACTGATGAAAGCTGATTTCAAAGTACTCAGGGTCAGTTTGATAATTCAGCTCTTACAAATATTTTCATCATGGGGCCAGAAAGATAGCACAGTGGTAGGGTTTGCCTTGCATGTGGCCTATCTGGGAGGGACCTGGTCCGATTCCCAGCATCCCATATAGTCCCCCAGCCTTCCAGAAAGATTTCTGAGTACAGAGCTAGGAGTAACCCCTGAGCTCTGCTGGGTGTGGCCCAACAACTAACCAATCAATAACTAAAGTTTAAAAATATTTTTTCAGGGGTTGGAGCGGTGGCATGGAGCAGTAAGGCATCCGCCTTGCCGGCTCTAGCCTAGGATGAACCGATTCAATCCCTCAAGCCAGAAGCAATCTGAGCGAATAGCCAGGAGTAACCCCTGAATGTCACCGGATGTGGCCCAAAAAACCAAAAAATATTTTTTTCATCCACTACATGAATAAACTGTTACTTTCTTCTCTGTCCTTGCTTCATGAGAAATAGAACAATGACTGAGGGTCTAGCTAGTGATTGAATTGTAGGTGGTATTCAACTAAATAGTCTAGTATTAGTAGCAATGACTGAGGCCAATCATATCTTTAAGTACCAGTCTCAGCCTGGCTGCAGAGGGTGATGAAATCTGCTGTTTCCTTTTCCTGGCTTGGGGTATTTGTCAAACTTACTCCTAGCTGGTGATTTTCTTTCTGGACTAGGCCAGTATCACTTTCCCATGGCACAGTCCCACAGACTAGATTCAATTCTCTGTTTCTTTGGGGCATACTTTCCAAAGCAATGTTTCAAGTTTCCTCTCTTCTGACATAGAATGTGAGGGAAAAGGACTTCACAATGCCTCATAATTTCTCTCTGATTATTCTCTCTGAGATTCTTTTCAGGCCACTTCAGTCATCTAATTTATATGTATAGCTTATGTTGATTTCACATCCCTTTTTCTCAGTGTCACAACACTACTTGACTCCTTAAGAACATACCAGAGAAAGTATCACTGTATGAAAACTATAATACAGTCAAAAGATACATTATGAAGGAGAATGAATATGACTAGTTAATAAAGACTTCGTTAACATTTTTTTTTAGTTTGAAACATGTCAGTATGGAAAAGATCATATTTATTCCAAAGTCATGTGTTTTAAGGGTACTTACAAAACAGAGCTTGCACAACTTCTTATATTGATTTCTAATTTTATATTGGATGCCAATTCTCTCTAGATCCTTTAAAGGCATCTTCAGTAATTAATATGTATGTATTAATGAGATGATTTGCTATTGTGTATTTCTGCCATATTAATCACTAATGAATCCATCTAATGATTGGAAGATATATTGGTGTTTATTTTCACTCATCTGACAAATTAATCTGAGCATCCCTATATAAAGCATTTTCCCAATAAGTTACTTACCTGTCCAGCAGTTGGTTTGGTATCTCCAGTTATCACCTTAATGGTTGTACTTTTACCAGCTCCATTGTGTCCTAACAATCCTAAAACCTCCCCTGAAAAAAAACAATCAGTTATAATTACCATTCATGGTTTTAATAGTTGCATTGAGAACAAAATCTGAATTCATGTTCTATGAAAATATCTGGACTATGTGGTTTTTATTTTATATCACAATCAATTGTAAACCCTCCTTACCAAGAAGTTAGTATAACCTCTTCTTACTAGTTGGAAGAAGAGAAGAATGTCTCAGATTGGATATACAAAGTGACCTGGATTTAAAATCCAAATAGATATGTCTACCCCTGTTATTCAAAGTGCAGAGTGACAGTGACACAAATTGAGGTCATCTAATATTAGTCGGTCAGATTTTGGCATGAGTTGTCATATCCTCACTTAGTTCTCTTAGACACAGTTGATAAGCATGACAACATGAATCGTCTTTCTTAAATAGCAGTATCCTGGTTGATTGGTCACACTGTTCATTTTAATACAGAGGTCATGGTTTCCAAATTAATGTGACTGTGTCCCTGATCATGTAGCAAATTATTGTCACTGACAAATGAGACACGGAAGAGGAGTTGTTGAGTCCTCACTGCTGATGTGTCTATTGCAACCAATACTTGTCAACTAGTTAAGAAGTGAACAATGCCCAACCTTTTCGGACACAGAAGGAGACATTTCTTGTGGCCAGTTTTTTCTTGCTTTTGGAACAACAGAGCTTTTTCTTTTTGGCATATTCCTTTCGTAGACAACTGGCAATAATGGCTGGTTTCTGTAAATGACAGGTAAATCATGTTAGACAGTAATGTTCTTCATTTATTTTGGAAAATAAAGTTCAACCTTCCCAGTGGGTTTGCCTCCACTTCAACCAGTATGAAAGAGCTTTCCTAATGGATCCATGTACAGCCACACTCCCATTCTAGAACTCACTTTACTGCTATTTATCTTCTACAAAGACTTATTTAGCTCATTATTAGATATTGTTTGCCAAAAAACCAGAGCAGAAGCAAAGCACCTTGGAGAATCACTGAGTCACTTTCAGAAGACAAAACAGTCTGCTGTGGACAGGACTTGGCCCTCAACTTTGTACAGGACACTTTCTCCAAGAAGCTATGAGTATCCCTTTTCTCAGTTTCTAAAATACCCAAGTTCTTTCTTATCTTCTGCAAATCCAATTGAATTCACTTTAGTTTTCTAAGAAAGACCAAATGTTCACAAGCAGTTGACTTGTGCCAGTTGCAAAAATGACAGCCATTAGCACCAGGAATCTCACGTGTATGAATTAAAGAATCACAAATTCATTGGTTAAGTAGGCTTGCAAACCAGTCACTTCAATATGCCCCACTTTAATTTTTTGTTTGTCTGTTTTCGGGTCACACCTGAGGTTACTCCTGGATCTGAACACAGGAATCACACCTGTGGGTTAGGGGGACCCTATGGGATGGCAGGAAATGAACCTGGGTTGGCTGAGTGCAAGGCAAATGGCCTCCCTGCTGTACCAGCTCCAGACAAAACCAAATAAAACCAAACCATGACTTTGTATGTTTACCTCCTCAAAGTCTGTGGAACTTAAGGCATTTGCTGTTCTCTCTCTTTCCATCTGCACATCTTCATCCTCTCTCTCTGGCTTATCTGGATTTTGACAGCCATCACCACGTCCTGGATATATTCTAGAGTCAAACCATGCATTCATGATTAATTTTGAGCATTCATGCTTGTAGCAAGACTATTGCATTTCTGAAATCTACTTGAGTCATTGGTAAGTATATTGCATGAAGTAAGTATAAATTTCGTAAGTATACTAGCAGAGCTGTCCCTCTTGCTTTCACAACCTCTTGGTTTCTGCTAGTTGCATTTAGTGACTATTGCTTTGTAAAACGATTTCATTCTACTTATCTTTAGAAACATGATTTTTTTCAGTATACATGGATAACCTAGTACCTAGAGTGTAAAGATTACTATATTTTTGTGGGGAAAATGGGCCAGGATAGTTGAACTTAGGATGGGCTCAGAAAATACAAGTTAGATGCTTTATTACTCTATTCCTTCTTTCAATCTGTAATGTATTTTATTTTTGGTTTTGGAGGCACATCCCGTGGCTCTCGGGTTACTCATGGATCTAAGCTCTTGTTACTTGTTACTCTTGTTACTTCTGACAAGCTCAGGGGACCATGTAGGATGCCAGGATCAAACCTGGTTTAGCTGCATGCAAGGCAAGCTCCCTACCCATTGTGCTGTCACTCTAGCCCCTGTAATGTCTTTAGTTACTTTCTCTCTTAAGTCATTTTCCCTCCCAAACCATGTAACTTTCCCTGAGTTTCTGCTGCATAGTATGAGATAGAGATTTGATGAGTCAATGTTTTAGGTTTGTTTCCTCCATTGTAGTATAATCTCTTTTGATTTTAGTACATAGAACTTGATTTCTATCCCAGTGCATCTTAGCATATTGTCTTTGTTAATGAATAAGTTTATGATAGAAATATTTTAAAATATGGATAACTGAAATAAAATAATCCAATGAAAATGCTTTCAAACCTAAAGAGAGGATCCTTTCTCATTGGTTTCTTTCCACATTTCCATTCCAGACATCGAAGGATAAACACAAAGATGACATAATGAAGGAGAGGCTAGGAGTAAAGATGCAAAGTTAGAAACAAGTTTTGTTTCTGGATTTAGGTCTTTACCCATCTGTGCTTCAAAGTCATTCCTAGTGGTTTTTGAGGGAACTTGTCATGCTTGAAATCATAGCTAAGGTCTCACACATGAAAGACAAGTGTTCTACTACTAAGTCCAAAACATACTGTTTTTAACTACAGAAGTGGGCCTAGAAATGTAATGCAGTGGTAGAATGTGCGATGCTCTGCATTTGATCCCCAACAACAAAAACCAGGAAAATAATGTTGGAAGTAAGTAAAAAACAACTGGAATTCCTTATAGATAAAATATATCTTTTAGTTAATAAAAATTTCCAATAGTCTATTTGTTCATATTTGAAGAGATCAAATTCACTTTTATAGTCTTGTTTGCAAAAACATTGCAAGCAGGATAATTATGCAAAATTATTAATGCATGAGATTGACTAATAATTTTACAGTGTCCTTAAAATTTCGAAAGAACATAATTTCCTTTGCTGGTCATGATCTTAGCCAGAAGGTGAGTCACTAACCCAGAATAATCTCTCTCTAGTGTGGGGCTATAAAGAAACACAATGGTAGAATTAAAAAAATACCCAAAGACAATGAAAACAAAGAACATGAAAACTGGTAGGAAATAAGCCCTTTGAGAGCTGGGGGCTGAGGACTGGGTTGGGTGAGGTTGGATTGAGGGGTGGGAAGAGCCTATGGTGGAGGAAAATGGTTAACTAGAAGGAGAAGGAAGAGGTGTGAAAAGGTGATACAATGCTATGTATGAAATTCTATCAGCAACAATACTATAAACCATGGTGCAGAAATACACACACATACACACACATATAAATGTGAAGCAAACTATTGAGAGGCAAATGGGATGATGGCATTGTTGAAGGGAAATGGACGCTGGTGAAGGTATTGGTATGGAAACATTGCATGCCTGAAATCCAATCAGGAATAACTTTGTGATGTCATGATGACTAATGAAAAAAATGAAAACAACAAAATTTCATTAAATGCTTTTTTAAAATTTAGGAATCATATTGTCTGGCCAGCTTATATTTATAGAAATATCTATTCTATAGGTTATGATTTTATTAAATATGTGATATCCATGGATAAGCATATATATTTTATTGCATATTTCTACCTTACTAGAAAATTTCCTGCACACACACATATAGGGAAAGGTGTAAAAGTTTTATAGGAAGAGTGTATTCTTACAATTAGTAATACCAGGAAGGACTCTATACTGTTGTTATTGAAGATGAAACCCTATAAAAAAAAAGACAGTGGTTAAATAAGAAACATTTTGTTTTGTGAATTTTATTTATATATATGTGAACTAGACTAAATTGAACAATTCTGATCAGTTGTTCCCTTATTTCACTAAAGCAGGTATTTGTTTCAAAATTTATAGCGGGGGGGGGGGGGGCAAAGCAATAGTGTAGCAGTAGGGCTTTTGCCTTGCATGCAGCTGACCTTGAACAGACCTGGGTTCTATCCCTGATGTCCCACATGGTCCCCCAAGCCAGGAGTGATTTTTGAGTGCATAGCCAGGAGTAACTCCTGAGTGTCACTGGGTGTGTTCCAAAAACCAAAAAAAAAAAAAAATTTATAGCAAGGGAATTGCTTGTCTCCCAATATCTAGGGATCACTGTACTTTTATTTGAAGCCATGAATTTTAGTAATGGTAAGAACCTCCTGAGGCTCTGTATATGATTCCCAAGTGAATAAATAAATGAGGATTACCTCACAGGATTCAACACCTTTCCATATCTAGTACTCCTTTTTTTTTTTTACAGCCCTCTCTTGCTTATTTCCATGGATGTATCTTTACTCATAACTCAAGTTTGCTTTATACTTGTAGAAGTATAGGTAGACAGTAGCTTGTAGATTATTTAGAATTTGTACTTTCTTTTTTTTTTTTTCTTTTTAGAATTTGTACTTTCTAGAATGCTGAAATGTCAAGAGTCCTGGATATTTCATCCATAACCATCTAAATTTGAATATGCCAGGCAAAAATAGATTCTAGAAAGATATCACAGGTTACTTTATTTCCCCCAGATTGATAATCAAGTGTTCTATAACAGTTCTGTTGGAAGGACATCATTTTGTTTGTTTGTTTTTGTTTTTTGGGCCACACCCATTTGATGCTCAGGGGTTACTCCTGGATAAGCGCTCAGAAATTGCCCCTGGCGGGGCCGGGCGGTGGCGCTGGAGGTAAGGTGCCTGCCTTGCCTGCGCTAGCCTAGGACGGACCGCGGTTCGATCCCCCGGCGCCCCATATGGTCCCCCAAGAAGGCAGGAGCAACTTCTGAGCGCATAGCCAGGAGTAACCCCTGAGCGTCACAGGGTGTGGCCCAAAAACCAAAAAAAAAAAAAAAAAAAAGAAATTGCCCCTGGCTTGGGGGACCATATGGGACGCCGGGGGATCGAACCTCGGTCCTTCCTTGGCTTGCAAGGCAGACACCTTACCTCTAGTGCCACCTCGCCTGCCCCAGGACATCATTTTTTGTGGGAGAAATTTATCTAGCACCAATGAGTTAGCAATCTTCAGATGCCATACATACTAGAATTAGAGTAGATCTGAACCTGACATAAAGCTGACTTTCACAAATAGCCATGAACTCCAGGGCAGGGGACAGGCAGTAGCATTACTTACATAATAGGAAAGGAACACACAGCCAATCATGGTGACCAGTGGTACTAAAATTGTGAAGCTATATCCTATAGCAAGGTCACTGAGATCTGTCAGAATTCCAGCCACAGAGAGAAGGGTGATCTAAAAAAATACAAACAAAACAGTAACTTTCCAAATGGAGAAGACTTCTAGAACCCATTTCTGATTTCAACTATCACCTCAGAAATGAACCCTTCAATGTGAAGCATCATGGGAATATGATACGTAGAATATTTTTTATTTTATTAAATTCAGGAAGACTGGTATATATTGGTTATATAGTAAAATTCAACATGAAGTAAATCCCCAGTCAATCTTATAATGAGGAGCTTGGGACAATTATTTCGAGAGAATTAACAATAGGAATTTGTTGAGTTTGCTTTAATATCACAGTCTAATTGACTGTCAGGATATTTTTATTCATACCAATATTACAGTTAAAAAAGCTTTTGAAGAAAATAATGTTGTTTGTGGATCTATTATAACATAATAATCACAAGGAAAAATTGAAATTTTATAGGACTAAATCATCAGTGAAAGGAGACTTTTGCTAACTGCCCCAATGAAGAAATGAATCAAACTAGAGTGATTAAAGTAAAGATTAATATTATTAAAAATTTAGGTTTGAGAAAAGCTTTGTCAGAATATTTTGTTCAAATGATTGCAATGACTTCCCAAAAGTATTTGCTCTTTTAATTTCTCTTACTACAAACAATTTTTTTTTGAAAATTAAGTAGTTTTATTTAAGGACCAAGCAGAGGGAAAAAAAGACAAGTGCAAGGAAAAATGTGAAAGCCATAAAGTGAAAGGAAGAAATTATTATTCATCCTAAATTGTGATACAGTTGACCCAGCAAAAGGGTAACATCATTTTGATGACTCTTTCATAATGTATATTTCTTATTCTATTTCTTTTCTCTATTTTAAACTACCATGGTTTCCCACAGCCTATAGATAAAGCTGTCTCATTTGCTAACCAAGATCAGTATATACCCAAACATTTGTTTTCACCCTATATAGAACCAGAAGGAAATTTTCTTTTCTTATCCAGGTCACATTGCCATCACTTCCAAGGATGAACCTGGAACTCTTGCTACTTTCTTCACCCATTCTCTCTTATGTGCATTCATTCTTTTCTATCTGTTCAAGTATTACTCTTTTTTGAAGGGGGGGTGTTTGGGTTATGTCCAGCAGCGCTCAGGGGTTAGTCCTGGATCTATGCTTAGAAATCACTCCTGGCAGGCTCGGGGACCATATAGGATGCTGGAATTCAAAACCCCAGTCCTTCTGCATGCAAGGCAAATGCCTTGCCTCCATGCTATCTCTCCGGCCCCTAGTGTTACTTTTCTTACTGAATTAAATTTCTGCTTTCTTTTTCATGATTTCATTTTTTCCTTCTCTGATTTTCACAAATGATTTTATTACTCAGTACATTTAGTCATAGATTTTATCCAGACATTTCAGAATCAATAGATAACCTTCTTCTTATAAGTCTGTTTTAATAAGTATAGCTTACTAATCTGTGTGACCTGCAAGGGTTCTACAGGAATTGAAAACTGCCCATTTTCCTCCTTTCTCAGTTTTAGTTTGTGACACATTGATGAGTGTCCAAATGTTTGTTGAGTTACTTTGGGGCTTCTGGAAATGACAGAATATAGAATAGATACTTATAAATATCAAATATACATCTTAAATTTAGGGGGGTAATTTTGGTTAATGTTGCTTTATGAAACTAAATTTAAGTAGAGTTTGAGAATTAGCTGGAAATTTTATGTACTGGAAGAGAGTATGGGGGGAAGGTACTTTCCTACACACAATTGACCTGGGCTCATTTCTTGGCTCCCCTACGGTCTCTGGAATCTTCCAGGAGCATACTTACTTACAGAGTGCAGAGCCAGAAATAAGTCCCAAGCACCTCTGAATGTGATTCACTCCCCAAAAATATTTTAACTATTTTATTAAAAATTATTTGAAGTTGTGATCACTAAGGATTGTCTGGGAATGTTTTTTTATGGGAAAGCATAATATCTATGTATGAATGTAAGTGAATATTTACAGATTATTGTATGTGCATAGCTCTGGATTTAATACCTGGAAGAAAGAAACAGATAGAGGAAGCAGTAAAAAAAGAAGGAAAGAGAGGAGAGATGAGATAAAGAGAAAGAAAAACAAAAGGAAAGAGAGTGGGAAAGAGAGAAGGAAGGAGAAAAGAAAAGAGAAAAAGAAGGATAGAGAAGGAAAAAAGGAGAGAAAGAAAGGAAGAAAAATAAAGATGACAAAGAGTGAAAGAAAGAAAAAGAAAAGTAAAGAAAGAAAAGAACAAAAAAAAGAGTCCTATATTTTCTATAGTAAATAATTACATTTCTACAAAGTCTTTAGTTACTTTTGAAGAAAGATAGAAGTAGAAATAAAAAGAAAAAAAGACATATTTTGGAAGAATGTAGGCAAGTATTTATATTGCAATATAAAGTTATTGATCCACAAAAACATAATTTAAGGTTTATTTTTCTATTGTACATAATTTATGCAAAAAAAGTTTCACAAGAAATACTCACAATATAGAAACAAAATGACCAAAGGTCATTATTTTTCCTCCCCTTGCGAAAAATAAAGGCAATTCCATATGTGAGGAAGATCATAGATGCTGAGTAGCCAATGGCACATGGGATCTGAAACAAACAAGGATGTTACATTTAATAACAAAGGCAATCGAAAAAAATGCCTCAAATCAGCACAGTTTCATCATAATTTGATGAGTGATGACATCATAAAATTTACTCTGTGGTGATATTTGTTCTATGAATATGTTCACTTACTTGTATAACATGATTGACATATGTAAATATGTTGTCTTGCTGGTTTAAAGCGAGGTCCACTGCAAACATAATAAGGAACATGGAGCAATATATGGGAATGTCCACCAGTGCCTGCCCAAACCAGTAAGCAGAAGGAAAGAGCCCCGAGATCCTTAACTGGGAATGAATTTTGTTCTGATTAGGAGAAAGCAAAGATACATGGTATTTCAATTGCAGGTTTAAGAAATATAACTTACGAAATTTGTCAAATAAAAATATTCATTTATAAGTTCTGTGTCATGATTACAATGCTTATCTGGTCCAAGAGACATTAATAAATCAACTTTTTGAAGGTTTTTTTTCTTTATAGAAGTCATTTTTAAAGTTCTTAAGGGAACCTGGAGATGTTGGGGGTAAAACTTAGTGTCTTGTAGTATAATCTCACTCATTTGTAAGATATAAGAAAAATAAATTCAGAGATAATAGGGACAAAGATCAGGAGAAGCATTCTATTGTAGGAGGCTTGCCACAAAGAGAGGTGAGTGTAGTTAGGGTAGTGATTGTTGGAATGATAGTTGGAGCTGATCACTCTGGACAGGAACTGGGGCTAAAAGTGAATAAAGTGATATGTCTAGTACCCCCCCTTCATTAGCAGTAGTGTAAGTCACAGTGTCAAAAAAGAAGAAAGAGACAGAGAGAAATAAAATGCCTTCCTTATAGACAGATGGGGAGAGGGGATGGGAGGGGAAACTTGGGACACTGGTGGTGGTAAATGTACCTTCAGGTTCTAATTACACAAATGAATCCAAGTTTTTGTTATTTATGTTTACCTTGTAATCGTCAATGCTACTCATGGCAATATAAGGAGCGCAGCTGGATGCCAAAAGCAACCAGAACAATGTCTGTCCCAGGATTCGAAGCATAGAACCTTGATCAGCCTAGAAATGTGAAGGATACCGTGAGTTGAATACATGTCATTGAGTATAAATATTTAACATTTTATATAACTCAAAATATTCAAAGGAGTTGGTGTATAACAAAATGTAAGCACATAAATATGTTAATTAGATCCTGGATGAGGCTCAGCGGTAAAGAATTTGCCTTGCAGGCAAGATTTTGGTAAGTCCCTGGGCTCTATCCTGACACTGGCAAAAACAAACCTCCACAACCAGCTCAAACCAATTGAAGATCACTTGAGCTGGTTGACCTCAGACTCCTGATGGATAAAGTAGGATGTTGACAGAGATGAAGTCCAAGGTAATTTTCTCTATTACTGCATCTATTCTGCCTCAGAAAATAGAAAAATCCTAAAAGGTATCACAGTCTTATATAACCATGGCATATACTCTAAGATTAATTAGTAATTGATAGATACCAAGACTTTATTTCCTTGCTGATAGAAACTTTAATTTACTAAGCATACTCAGAAGTATATTGTAAATAAGTAACTGGTGATTTTGTTGGACCATATAAAAATAATGATGAATGTATGACCATTAACCATTATGTATTATCATAAAACCCAGGAGTCTATAGAGATTTACTGTACTCTGACATTCATTTATGTATATAACAAAAAATACTCCCCCCCATTCACTTTAATGTTATAGTTCTATCCTAGATACAGGACATTATGCAATATGAAAATTGCATAGTCCTATGTTTAAAATTATTCTCCAAGAGGGAGAAATATGTTTAGAAATAAACGAAAAAGAATCTCTGCTAGGTTTTCTCTTCCAAAATTTAAGGGACTGCATATATTCCAGTCGTCTGACCCTTGCCTTTTTTTTTTTTTTTTTGGCCATATTTGGCAGACAAGTTACTTCTCTCTACACTCATGACTCACTCCTAGTAAGCTCGAAGGACCATATGGGACACAGAAGATCAAACCCAGATCAGCCATGTGCAAGGCAAATGCCCTATCCACTGTGCTATCGCTTTGACCCCATGACTCCTGTATTTTTATTTTAATAAGAAATAGAGTTGAAGAGATTTTTCATGGAACTGTAGAGCATCTTTGCATGCAGGTACCCTAGATTTTATAGCCATCACTGCATGGTCCATTGAGCATCACTGGGAACAAGCCATGAGCATTAAACCAGGAAGCCAAACTATAACATAAGCATTTATATAGAAATACTTTAAATATATTATATATAATATATAATCCATATAAATAATTTCTAAATTATATAACATAAGTATATAAATATGAAATAGGTTTGTTTTATCTCATATATAATAAAGCTGGATTGATAAGGTAAGCTTAGGTTAGATGCTAGGTATTATTATTTTTTTTTTTTTGGTTTTTGAGCCACACCCAGTGATGCTCAGGGGCTACTCCTGGCTATGCACTCAGAAATCGCTCCTGGCTTGGGGGACTATATGGGATGCTGGGGATTAAATCTAGGTCAGTCCTGGGTCAGCCACATGCAAGGCAAACACCTTTCCTCTGTGCTATTGCTCTGGCCCCTAGGTATTAATTTTGATGAAGAACTAGAGTAATTTGAATGACTAGTCTAAAATGCTATACTGAACTTTATTTCCAGTAATTTTGTGGAGAAGGGTAGCATTTCTAAAAGTAAATAATAAAACTACATCATTATTTCTTTCCTTTAAACCCTTTTTTTAATCCTCAATCTGAATGATTTCACTTTCATTGTTACATATGATGATTATTGTCATTCTATTTTGAATTTAAAAAAACTGTGAAAAAATGTATTGATTTTCAAATTTCACAGAGGTGCACGAATAAAAATGATAATTTATTGTGCTAGTTTACTCAATAAAAGTAATATGTCAGCATTTAAAAGCAATCTGGGAAAGTCCTAATGAACAAGAGGCCATTAGATTTTTATACTTACCAAATAAAAAGTGCTTCTGTCTGTTTGGATATGTCCTGATGAATTTGCCATTTGAAGTAGTCCATTACTGACAATGTCCATAAGCACTGGGAAGCAGTTTAATCTTTTGGCATTGCATACTAATGAGAAGCTGTAATTCTAAAATATTAAAAGCAATATGACTAACTCCAAATGATAATATTTTTGAGAGAAATTAAGGTTCAATATTTTACTTAAAATCATGTGATTTAACTCAAAATCACATGAGTTTTTAAATTAAAAATAATTTACTAAAAATCAGATAAATGGTTGATATCTAGGATATACACAGTACTCTCAAAGGTTAACCCCACAAAATCTAAAAATTCCATCAAAAGGTGGGTAGAGAAAATGAACAGATACCTCTCTAGGAAAGACCAACAGATGGCCAACAGGCACTCATCATCACTTATCATTAGAGAAATCCAACCAAAGACAACAATGAGATAACACTTTACAACAGTGAGGGTGGCATATATCAGAAATATCAATAATTGTTGGTAGGGATGTGATGAGAAAGGAACTCTCATCTATGACTGGTGAAAATTCTTTCTGGTCCAACTCCTATGGAAAATAGTACGGAGGGTTCTCAGCAAAGTAAGAACAAATCTGCTGTATGACCCAGAAATCCCACTTTTGGATATCTCTGCTCAGGACAAAAAACAAACAAACAAACAAAAAACACTGATTGAGAAGGAGGTATGAGGGGCCGGAGAGATAGCACAGCGATGTTTGCCTTGCAAGCAGCAAATCCAGGACCTAAGGTGGTTGGTTCGAATCCCGGTGTCCCATATGGCTTTCTGTGCCTGCCAGGTGCTATTTCTGAGCAGACAGCTAGGAGTAACCTCTGAGCACTGCTGGGTGTGGCCCAAAAACCGAAAAGGAGGTATGAACACCTCTATTCATCACAGCCTCAGTGCATAGCTGAGTTGGAATCAACTTAGATGTCCAAAAACAGATGGATCATGAAGATGTGATACATATATTCAATGGAATACTACAAAACTGTAAGGAATGATGGAATAATTAAATTTTCTGCAACATGGATAGAACTGGAAAATACTATGTTAAATGAAGTAAGCCAGAAGGATAAATACAGAATGATAACATTTATACATGCTATTTAGAATAACTGCATTAAGAAATACAATGGTCTAAAGAGAGTTGTCCAGAACACTCTAGGCCCCACAGTATAGCAAGGAGAAAAAAAGAAATTAAGTGGAGAAACACAGAGACCACGAGGTGTCGGGTGCATTGGTAGTGTTAAGAAAGAACAGAACTAAATAACCAAGGCAGAGTGAACAATAATGAAATCATGAAACTTAAACTTTAACATTCAAAATTTAAAAATGGGCCTGTAATTATGGTAGGCTGTTTTGGCATGGGATGGTCTCTGGGAACATTGGTGGAAGGAAGTTAACAAGGGTGATGGTATTGGCCATGAAACATCATATATCTGAAACCCAACTTGAAGAACTTTGTAAATCACAATGGTTTAAATTAAAAAAAATTAAAAATCGTGTGCTTAAGATGCCACAGAAAATAACAAAAACAAAAATATAAGCACTGTTTATTTATAGCTTGTATCTGATTTTCGGGATACAAGGGATCCGACTTAAGATTTTAATCAAGGGGCCGGGCGGTGGCGCTAGAGGTAAGGTGCCTGCCTTGCCTGCGCTAGCCTAGGATGGACCGCGGTTCGATCCCCGGCATCCCATATGGTCCCCCAAGCCAGGAGTGACTTCTGAGTGCATAGCCAGGAGTAACCCCTGAGCGTCACCGGGTGTGGCCCAAAAAACCAAAAAAAAAAAAAAAAAAAAGATTTTAATCAACAGCCTAGATTCCACATAGGGAGAGTGGTAGAGGGCGGTGCTCAATTGAAGGGTGGTGGATGAGGTAGATTTGTGAGGTATTTTCAATACCACAAATGTAATCAAGATTATAGTCATGTTATAGAAACCAAAATAAAAAAGTACAGAAGTTGCAATTATAGAATTTCAGAGTGATCAAGATTCCCAAAAGAAACATGAATTGTTTGAACTAAACTACACTCATGACTGTGGGTATTACATGATACATCTATTTTGTGTATGTTTAAGGCACAGTTTATGTTGATGGACTATTTCATATAGGAAATATTAGTGTTATTATTTTGGAAGGGAACTTTCTCAGGGCTTTGTGCTCAGGGAATCACTCCTGGCAGTGTTTGGGGGGAAACTAGTTACTATGACAGGGATCTTAGGAAGTGCTTTATCCACTGCACTATTATCCATATATCAATTATTTATCACAGTGATGACATAATACAGTAATGAAATGAGTATTTGCTGCTTTTTTTCTTCCCCCAATTAAAGACCTTAGAATACCACTATTATTTTATCTTTAGACACCTCTGGAGAAAGTGATTAAGTTGAGAGTTGGTCTACAGAACAGAAGTTATCTGGGAGATTGGGAGGAGTCCTTGGGATATTGGTGAAGGGAAGTGTGAATTCTAGTGGTGACCATTGTATTGGAGCAATGCAGCTACTGTTATTAACAACACTGTAAATCATGGTACTTGAATACAAAGGAGAAAACTGAATTGAGAACAGTGTACCTTTTTATCACCAGATACTACGATGGCTCCATTATAAGATACGTCATCTAGGCCAGTTCGTGTTCCAAGTGCATCCACATCCAATGTTATGTTTTGTGGCTCCATGGAGTATATAAAGTCATTAATGTTGGCCCCTAGGTTAGAAATATTTGCTATCACAAAGTTAAGAAAATCCAGTTAAGCTGTGCTGTGAAATGATTGTATGTCTGTATTAAGTAAAATGGAAAGTAAGTAAAATGTAAATTGCTCCCTTTCTCATCCTATGCACAAAAATTAACTCAAAATGCATTCTCTGTCTTGGGGCTAGAGAGACAGCACAGTGAGTAGCGCATTTGCCTCGAACTCATATAACCTGGGTTTGATCCATGGTACCCTTACAGTCTCCTGAGCCTGCCAAGAGTAGTTCCTGAGTGCAGAGCCAGGAGTAAACCCTGAGAATCACCAGGTGTGGTTCTAAACCAAAATAAACAAGCAAAAAGTATTATTTATCCCAATGTAAGAACTGAAAGCTAAAATGTTTAAGAAGAAAAATATAGGAGTAACTCTTTGCAAGTAAGTGTTGGATTAGACAACACTTTTATGAAAGGTGCTTGGACTTAATAAAAACTTAAACATCATCAAAGGCACCAAAAGAAAACAAAAAGGTGATGGGTGAGAAAAAATACTTGCAAAAGATTTACATTTGATTCTTATAATTTAAAATAATTATGGCCTATAAGTTCTCAATAAATTAGGAATTCACTAAGTGATTTATTTGCTGCATCCATTCATCCAGAATAAATGGATGCTCCTATGGGAAAAATAAATTGGTTTCCTGGTTTCTGGTCACCATAGTCTCTTTGGCTATTTCATACACCGTCTTACTATGCACATACTTCTGTAAAACTATCTCACAAAATTGTTTTGTTGGTCCTTTCTGAATAAAGTAAGCCTAAGAAATATTTTCTTGATGAGGTACAGATCACAGCCTTCTTGTCCATGGAACACTAGACAGCATTTCAGTACTACATTACCCACACAAAGCAAACAAAGGAAAATACAGAATTGTAAAAAATGCAGCAGTAAATAAGATCACAAAAGGGTATTTGTTTCAATTTGGGGTTTTCCAACAAGACAGAATATCACCTAACTCTGCCTCCTCTCACTCTCTCACTAGAGACCCACAGTTTCTTTTCTCTGAACATGTCCATGCAGATCTGCTAAAAACATTTTGTAATACAGACTTTGGTTTTGCAAATTGTCACAGTGAACTCATTATTTTTCTTCTCAAATACTTTCACATTTTCTGCTCTGTTTTAGATCTATATTCCTCATACCCAAGTTTCAGGAATTGTATTTTGGGGTGGGGGACCACACCCTGCAGTGCTCAGGGGTTACTCCTGGCATGGCACTCAGGAATGCTAGTGGTGAATGGAAGATCATAGGGGATATCAGGTTCAAACATGGATTAGCCCTGTGTAAGGCAAATACCTGATTGTGGTATTGCTCCAGCCCCATAAATTTTATTTTTTATTTTTTTAAATTTGGGGGGTTATCCCCTCTGATGCTTGAGACTTACTCCTGGCTCTGTGCTTAGTGATCATTCCTGGAGGGATTCAAAGGACCCTATGGGTTGCCTGGGATAGAACCTGGAACAACTAAGTGAAAAGCAAATAAGTTTCTTCTTACCTGCTGTGATATTTCTCTGGCTTTCATAAATTGTTTTTAAAGCACAAGCATGAGGAGCCAAAAAGCTCTTTTTATGATTAATATTTATATTTTCTTAGTAACGATGCTCTGCATAATGAATGTGCTTGGAAATAGAGTACTCACCATATTCTACATTACCTGTTTTATTGATGATCAGTAATGGCGTGAGAGGATCACGTGGTTTCTGTCCAGGTGCCAGGAAGTAGAGATGAGGTGAAAGTTCCCAAGTATAACTCGTTTGATAAATTTTCGTCAGAATATATTCCAAAAGAAGGGGGAAAAAGGCAATTGCCAGAATCATCAGCCTATACGGAAGAAAATTCCCAACATCAACACAGCCATTTCCTTCCTGAGTGGGTCAACAATATTCAGAGATGAAAAGAAGTTGTGGAAACTAAACATGCAGCTCTAGGAGTTTTTCTTGCTTTTCTTACTTTTTATTAGAGATGAAATAAATAGAATTAACTCATTATTTATTTCTCTGGTTACTCTCTGCTCTTGGTAATTCCAGTTTAATAGGATATGTGCCCTTTCACTATGTTCATATTTTTCCTCTCTTTTACATTCCAATATACTAACCTCTACTCCTGTTTTTCTACTGATAATTTTTCAATACTTTACACCACATTTCTTCACGTCTCCTTCAGTAATCCATACTTCTTAATAACAGCATTATTTATTTAGATTTAGGTGTAAGTTTTCTATTATGATTTTTCTTTATTCTTGATTTAATGTCAAACATTGTTTCACTACAACTTTCCTCAATACCTCTTTCTGATCCCAGATTTTAATTTTACAATAGTATGCCTTGTCTGAGCTCCTGATAAATGAAAATAATCTCTTTGGGATCTTTAATGTAATATTACCAAATTAATAGTAATGTTTGTTCTTATAGCATGCTAAGTTTTCAGTCAAATCTAAATGAAGCCTCACTGATTATTTAATGAACATGTATTGAGTTTATATTATGAGTCAAAGCCTCATATATTTTGAAATTTCATTTAAGTAAGACAAGGAACTTGTTGGGAAATGAAGTAATATGGACAAAACAGTGCTTGTAAGAAGCAATATAGTTTTAGGAGTTGTGACAGTGTCTATCACTTACACAGTGGCATGGAAAGTGAATGACTATTGCTAAAGAGGATTAAAGGGAAGTCATGACAATTAAGAGTAAGAACTATATAATGATAGTATCCTGACATTCAGGGAAGAGTCCATTTAGTATCTAAAATAGGGCAATATAACTGCAATGAAATTATCCTATTCAAATTATTTATTCATTATTTATAATAATTATGTATAATAATTGTTATCATAATAAGTAATTATTTATTATTAATTATTATTTAGAAACCAAGGCTATTTAGAAAATAGCCTTGGATTCTGAAAGCTGAGTTGTACATCCCATTGTTTCTGTCATCTTCCATAGTTCAAAATTTGAGAAGGAATATTCCATGAAAGCTTATATTACTTTGATTTTGTTTTGGGATATTATAAAGTTAGCCAGATATTCTGCTAACAAGGAGGACCATTATGTAGGCTATGTTGTACATACTTTCATTCAAAATAGTCAAAATATCATTTTGAATTAATTAAAAGTACATAAAGACATTTTTTTCTTTTTACACTTAGGATTTATCTTTAATATGTTTATTGAAAAATTGTCTGATGATTAGATACTCACAGTGACACAAGGGCTTTACTATCATGCTTTAACTTTTGGAAGCGAACCCTGGCAATTGCACAGACTTGCTGCCGCCAGAGAGCCATGCCACTTTTTGTCTGTCGAACATCATTCAGGGAAGAGAAAACGTGTTCCATTTCTATAAGCCTTTCTGTGTCAATAGCTTGTTCTGATTGGACTTCTCCCAAAACGGCCATCTCTGTAAAGCACAAAGGAAGAAATTTCTAATATCCCACTTCTAATGTAACTAATGGAACTATTATAAGAACTTGTTTTATGAAGGATATTATGATTAGAGTCTTTAAGACCACAGGCATATTTGTGCTAATTGATTCAAAAAAGGTGAAAGATAAACATAAAGTAATTTTACAGATATATGAAAATAATATACAAGATAATCTATTCCCAGAAATAATGGGTTATGAGTAATACAGTGTCTGTGAGACAAAAGGTAAATTATAAATAATAAGGGATAATAATGTGTAAATATAATAGGACAAAATTTTTTGTCTTTCATATGTATATTTGTAAGAAATCCTAAAAATGCTCAACAAATTTTATTGGATGGAAGAATCAGTGAATATGACAAGAGAATATTGACATTATTTGTCTAAAGAATAGAGAAAGAAAACAAAATTGTGAGTCACTATCAAGAATACTAGCATTCATTGACAAACAGAATAGTGGAATTTCCAGGGGAGAACAGAGAAAAAAGTTCAGAGAGCATAATGCAATAAGTAATGGGATAAAAAGAGCTCAAATTCTGATTAAA
The DNA here is from genome assembly GCF_024139225.1 of Suncus etruscus. Taxonomy (NCBI): domain Eukaryota; kingdom Metazoa; phylum Chordata; class Mammalia; order Eulipotyphla; family Soricidae; genus Suncus; species Suncus etruscus. The sequence goes on from NC_064848.1 coordinate 198,814,156, forward strand.
AAGAAACCCACACAATTCTACTATGATATATAAGAGGAAATTAACATCTAACTGCATTATATTCTTTGGCTGTCAAAATCATCTAAAGATCAAAAGAATATCTTGAGAGAAGAGAGAGAAACACAACTTTATTAAAATTAAAATCCTCATTAAAATCTAAAACTGACTTCATGAGACCAAGAGACAGAAGAGTGACATTTTTTTAAAAGGTCTTGAAGAGATTTGGAATGAGAGCTTTTGTTTTGTTTTGCTGTCTTTCTGAAGCTATTCTTGGAAAATCGGATGGAATGAAGACAATGAATCTTGTATAAAAGATGAGCCATCTTGAATAACAAGGCACAACAGTCAGAAGAGATTACAAATATGACAAGGGATGATGCTTTAGGTGTGTTTGTTTAAAAGCAATGTCAATCAAGGGACACCACATTTTTGAGTCACATCTTTTGAACAGTGTCTTCCTATAATATATACTTCACTAGATGTTGGGTTTATATTTACATAATAATTTCATGCATTTTATTTACCTGATTCTTCAATAGCTGATTTTCCTTCCATTTTCAGGAATACCTCATTCAAGGTTGTCATGGAAACACCATAGTTCTCAATTCCTAGGTCAGGACTTCTATCAAGATCCTCGTAAAGTTCTAGGGAACACACACACACACATACACAGTTATGAATTACCCCAACAAAAATCACAAATGAACTGAAGACCACTTAAATATAAAAATATTAAATTATACATGTGATATTCCAGATCTTTATAATGAATGTACTAACAATTATAAGAGTAAATTTTAATTGTCAAAGTCTATCTGCATCATCATATTCATCAATTTCATCATCATCATCATCATCATCATCATCATCACTTGGTAAAGGGCCCACACTCAAAAGTGTTCTTGTGTTGCACCCAGTTCAGTGCTTGGAGTTAAGTCCAGGCATCCTGTAGGTACAACATTTGCATAGGCCATTGAGATATCTCTCTGATCCTATTGTCTATTTTCTATTATATGTTATAATCCCAAACTTCACTTTTATAGGGACCATACAGATGACACCAAGGCTATACCTGAAGATATTTGGCAGTTGGAGTCGTAAGATGTTAGTGACTGAACTTCAGGTCTTGTACAGGATAGGCATATGCTATACCATTAAGTTATTTCCCCAACCCTCTAAACTTCTTTTCAGCAGTTTCATCTGTATTTATATCACAGCCTGCTTTTTGAGGTCTGAAGAATTAGTTGAGGAAGTAAATCAATTGCCTTGAATGCACCTGAGCCCGGATTAAATTCCAAAGCTCCAAATATGGTCACCAAACCCCAATATTAATCATGTTTTAATATCATAATCATATCGTTTTATTTTTATATAACAGTCTTTCTATTTTAATTAATAATACAGTGTAAGGCTTTTTTTTCAACTTTAAGTACTATTAATTGAAATAGTTTCCAGAAAACAGAAACAAATGAAACACATTTGTGCTTTTTTTAATCAACAAGAGGAAACCTTATTTACTTTTGTTTGAGGGCCACACCCACAATCAGTGACCACTACCAGCTCTGTACTCATGGGGGAGCTCAGGGGAACTTTGTCTAATACATAGCCATAAAAACAGCTTAATGGGGGGGGGGGGGAAGCAAAGCTACTTCACACAAATTAACAAAATAAAACTCCACAATGGACTCCAATGACAGGAATTCTCTGGTTTGCTAGTTTACGTGTTGAAGAACCCAAAATAGCTGTCACAGAGCAACCTTTCATGTATTGACTTGAAAAACCCAAAAGTATGTCAAGGGAAGGAATGATAACACTATAAAGTTGTTTATCCTGATGTTTAAGGCCTAAATTTTCAAGCATTTGTTGTTCATGATGGTTATAAGCACAGGGGAATGAAGGATTCAAGAGTTCCCTAAAGTGTCCATACATTACTGTGCAATTATTATAATACTATATATATATATACATACATATACATATACATATATCTTTGTTAGTATCTTTGGGGTTTTTTGTATTTTTGTGGGGGGGCACATCTGGTGATGCTCAGGGGTTACTCCTGGTTATTCGCTCAGAAATTGCTCCTGGCTTGGGGGACTGTATGGGATGCCGGGGAATTGAACTGCTGTCTGTCCTAGGCTAGCACAGGCGAGGCAGGCAGACACCTTACCACTTGCGCCATCGCTCTGGCCCCAATATCTTTGTTTTCATTTAAGATTATAGTATTTTTTAAGATTCCTGAACATATTATAAACCTTTCTTAATGAATGCCACCTGTAATAAAAATATTACTATGACTAGTACTCAAATATAGATTACAGGGCATGCAAATACATTACCTGGAAATCTATTTGTTTTTTCTAAAGGCAATGTATAGACAAGTTTTCCTTCCCTTTCTGATGATAGTTTGGCATCAGGAATGTGTTGTTTAATAAGTGATGTTATTTTTGCTGGAGAACACATTTCACTCAGCTGCAAACTGATATTAAACAAAAAGATAAACATATTAAAAAGAGTCTCCAATAACATGGAAACAATGGCTTGCTATTATAAGATAAATAAAAATCAGTTAAAATCAATTATAAGATATAGGTCACCAAAAAAAAAAATGATACAGGTCATCCATGGGCCTGAGCAGTAGCACAAGTCAGTATCAAGCTGCCCCATAAACCTCTTCAGAGGTGTGGGCCACAGAGTACAGTGGGTTGGGTTATTGCCTTGCATGTAGTAGATAGACCCAACCTCAATCCCTGGCACCTCTTATGATCCTTCCAACCTTGTCAGGAGTGATCCCTGAGAACAGAGCCCTGCCAGTTATTTCCCTGATCCCAACAAAACTAAAACATCTTATATAATTTTTTTTTGTCTTCCTAAAGCTAAATAAAAATTCTTCTCTAGTGCACTTAGTACTTTCTACTAAACCACATGTTGTGTCACAAAACATACCTTCACATCAAAAATACAAGCACACATCACAATGAACATAAGAACAAAAACAGCCAGTGTTGGCAGGTATCTAGGAAAAATGGAACCCTCATTCACTGCTTTTGGGAATGTTGACTAGTCCAGCCTTTCTGTATAACAATATGAACATTCCTCAAATAATAGGAATTGGGCTTCCATTCCCATGAGCAATTCTACTCCTGGGAATATACCCGAAGAGTCCCAAAACACAATGCAAAGAGAAAAAAAAGGCATCAGTACTCTTTTGTTCATGTTTACTACAGCATTATTTATAATAGTCAAAATATGGAAAGCAACCCAAGTGGCTAGGAACAGATGAATGGATAAAGAAGCTTTGTTATATCTCCACAATAGAATGCTACATAGTTGTTAAAAAAAATGAAGTCATGAAATTTTCTGAAACATAGATGGACATGAAGAGTATCATGCTAAGTGGGTTGAGTCAGAGGGTGAGACACAGACATTGAGTGATAGCGTTCATTTGCAAAAATATAAAGAAATAGTATAGGAGAATAATACCCAAAGATAATAGAAATGAAGGCCAGGAAAACTGATCCTTAGTAGAAAACACTACAATGGGCTCAGGAAATTAGGTCAGAGAAAGGTCCATTATGATAATGATAGTGGGAAGTAATTTCTCTGGACAAAAACTGGATGCTAAAAGGAGGTCAAGTGATACACATGAAACACCCTCAATACAATATTGCGGGCCGGAGAGATAGCATGGAGGTAAGGCGTTTGCCTTTCATGCAGAAGGTCATCGGTTCGAATCCCGCCGTCCCATATGGTCCCCCGTGCCTGCCAGGAGCAATTTCTGAGCATGGAGCCAGGAGTAACCCCTGAGCACAGCCGAGTGTGACCCCCCCCCAAAAAAAATACAATATTGCAGTGCCTAAAAGGAACAAAAGACAAAAGAAATGGGTCTGCTATGGAGGCAGGCAGGGGATTGGGAGGGCAACTGGGGCAATGGTTAGGGGAAAAGGACACCAGTTAAGAAATTGGTTCTCAAGCATTGTATGACTGAAACTCAATCATGAACGACCTTTTAGCTTTGTATCTCACAGTGATGCAATAAATAAAGTTTAAAAAATTTCTTTATATCAGATAATAGAATTGTGGTTGAGGAAAGTACAAAGAAAATGAGTTAATAAGATTCACTGGAGATTTACTGATTAGATGTTGTTTAGGAAAATACTCAAATATTGTTTAGGAAAATGTCTAGAGAAAGTTCATATTAGTCAGATGTTTAAGGGAATAACTAATACAGAGCAGAAATATAACAAAGACTAGATCTCCTAAAGTTGAATAATTGAATATTTTTCAAAGAGAGTATAAGTTGATAAGATAAGAATAAAGAATTTGGGCCCGTAGAGATAGCACAGCGGTGTTTGCCTTGCAAGCAGCTGATCCAGGACCAAAGGTGGTTGGTTCGAATCCCGGTGTCCCATATGGTCCCCTGTGCCTGCCAGGAGCTATTTCTGAGCAGACAGCCAGAAGTAACCCCTGAGCACTGCTGGGTGTGACCCAAAAACTAAAAAAAAAAGAATAAAGAATTTTTCATTTGTCTGGTTTTTTTTTTTTTTTTTTTTTTTTTTTGGGCCATATGTAGTGGTACTCAAGACTCATTCCTGATTTTGGGGAGAGACCATACACAGTACTGGGGATAGAACCAGTACAGGCTGCATATAAGGCAAGTGCCATAATCCCTGTACTGTCTCTCTGGTCCCAAGAACAAGAAACTTTTGATAGGCTAAGATAAAAGAAAATTAAAGCAGATTTAGTTGCAATATTTAGTCATTCAATGCATTTATTTTAAAAGTTCTTAGTTTATAATAAAAATTATTCTATGATGTGTATATTGGTCAATAAAAACAATTTTTGCCATAATGGAAAAATGGAACAAGTAAATAAATAGATAAGTCCTAACATTAATATTTATTGTAAGAACTGAATAGTAATGACTTTATTCATTAATAAGCCCTTAAATAATGGTAGCCATTATATCTGCTCAGATGCCAAGAACAAAATAATTCCTGTTAGTCTTAAAGTACTTCTGAACATACTAGAATATCTGCTTTTATTTTTCTTCTATATTCAGTGAGAACCACTGAGAGAATGCGGCAAAACATATTATATCATAGTTGTTCTCAGAGATAATTATGTCCATGGAAAGAAAAAAATATAGAATTTTGTCTTGGCCAATTACAAGATCTGGGATTTAGTGACCATGACTCTCCTTGGAGGGGGAAGGAACTTTATCTCAGACCAGGACGAGTAACTTCTCTTTTTTGCATGTCTTGTGCACTCATTTCATAAATAAAACTATTTTACTTTTTTTAAAAAAGGCCAGGAATGCTCCACTTTTTATAATAACTAGATAGTAAAAAAAAATATTGGGGCTGGAGAGAGCACAGCAGTAGGGCAATTTTTTTGCATGCAGCTGATCTAGGACAGATGGTGGTTCAAAGCCTGGCATCCCATATGGTCCCCTGTGCCTGTCAGGAGAAATTTCTTGAGCACAGAGCCACGAGTAACCCAAAAACAAAAATTATATATATGGAATATTCCACATATAGAATATATTGGAGGGCCCGGAGAGATAGCACAGAGGTGTTTGCCTTGCAAGCAGCCGATCCAGGACCAAAGGTGGTTGGTTCGAATCCTGGTGTCCCATATGGTCCCCCGTGCCTGCCAGGAGCTATTTCTGAGCAGACAGCCAGGAGTAACCCCTGAGCACCGCCGGGTGTGACCCAAAAACCAAAAACCAAAAAAAAAAAAAAAATTGGAATATATATAGAATATATTAGTTTGTTTTACTAATTTAATATGTTGTTTTAATTAATATTACATAAATTTTAATATTGTATTAATTTAATATAATTCATGATTATAAATATAAGTTTTATAATACTTATTAATAAATAGTATTATATATATTAAATTATGAAAATATTGTTAGTAATATATTTATAATAATTTAATATATTTTAGTTTTTTCCAATGTATATGTAATATATATATATTGGAATATGTATGTAATACATATGTATTTGGGTGTTTTTTAAGCCAGTAGATTCATGTCGCTACTATTGGACGTGTAGCTACTATAGACCGGAAATAGCCAAGTCAACATCTAATGAAAATAGCAGGTTCTATTCATACTTATAGAAACAGTAAGTGGGTTGAATTTTGGCTTCGAGACTTTAGCTCATTGAATTTAAAACAAGGAAGCCAATTTTCCAATTTACTCTCTAGCGGGTGATGAGCAGACTGGTGAATTGGGCTGGGAACATGAGTTTTTATTTGTGAGAACACTTGACGTCACCATGTTCTATATGAGTTATGGTTGTGTGGGTATTAAGGTACATAGTTTTGATTCTGATAGGAAAAATGGAGCCATCAAATTCCTTTTGAATATGGGACTTTAAAATTCAAAATATCTAGGTTCACATCATCACTCTATGACTTTTTAACATATAGGGACTCTATGTTATCTGTAGAGTGATTATGACTACAGTTCTTCCCTCCTAAAAATAAAATGGAAATTAAAAACTAATGTTAAGTCTCTTATTCCTGGACAATACAATACAAGACAACCAGAATCTGCTATGGCTCAAAATAATAGGAAAATAAATTGAAAATGGAAATATGAAAGAAAGAATGGATAAAAGGAATAGAAGAATGAAATCTACTTGGTAAATTGTGCTAACACCTTTAGTGAGATAACAAAGATGTGAAATCTGTTGCACCTGTCGATTATATAAAGACCTACCTTTCTTTTTTTTTTTTTTTTTGGTTTTTGGGCCACACCCATTTGACGCTCAGGGGTTACTCCTGGCTATGCGCTCAGAAGTCGCTCCTGGCTTGGGGGACCATATGGGACACCGGGGGATCGAACCGCGGTCCGTCCTAGGCTAGTGCTGGCAAGGCAGACACCTTACCTTTAGCGCCACCGCCCGGCTCCAAGACCTACCTTTCTTAATGTATTCTAAATATAAATTTTCTATCACCTTATACCCTTTCTTGCTGTCTTATGTTTTTCAAACTCAAAAATCACTCCAAAAACATCCTTCATATATATCTACTTCACTTACATATCTGTGTGTACATAGATTCAGAGTGTGAATGTATGACAAGCATGTAAGCATGAAAGAATAGAGTGACGAAATATTTTCTGAAGTAGTGATGAAACTTCAAGCCTCATGCTTTACTCAAACCCTTCCTCAATCTTTCCATAATTCTATAATCTTGAAGTGGCTGTACCTTAAGTGATATCCAATGCCCCATTTCTTCTTTAGAAACAGAGAAGAGCCTGCACACTTGAGCTTTCCTTTAGAGAGAAACACTTTTCTGTCTGAAACAGAAGCAGCAAATGAATTAGCAAATTGTTCATTGTTTCCCCAAGGAAAGATATTGTCTGCATAATTCAAGTTTCAGGAGTTTCTCTTTTTATAAGCATACTTTCTGAGTTTATAAATATTCTTTAAAGAAAATACATGTCATTTATCTTAATTTTTTTTTTTTTTGGTCTTGGATATACACCTCACTATCAAAACATACACATAAAGGGCCAGAGAAATTGCACAGCTGTAAGGTGTTTGCCTTGGGTGGGGCCTACACTGGGTGGACCAGGGTTTGATTCCTAGCATCCCATATGGTCCCCCGAGCCTGCCAGGAGCGATTTCTGAGCGCAGAGCCAGGAGTAACCCCTGAGCACTGCCTGGTATGGCCCCAAACCAAAAAACCAAAAACAAAAAAAAAACAAAAACAAAAACAAAAACAAAAAAACATATGCATATACATCTGTGGTCTTCAGGGTATATTTCTGATGCTGTGCTCGGGTGTCACTCTTTTTGTTTATTTTTTATTAAGCATATATTGTTTACAGTACTTAATAATAGTATCCCAGGGTCAGATTGATGCTACAGTGGGTAGGATGCTTGCCTTGCATGCAACCAACCCAAGTTTGATAGCTGGCAACTCGTATGATCTTCCAAGCACTTACATGAGTGATTCATGAGAGCAGAGCCTGGAGTAACCCCTGAGCATTGCCGGGTGTGGTCACAACACAAACAGATAAAAAGAATGATTTCTTATGCACATAATTTCAACACCGTATCCATAATCAGTGTCGGAGGTCACTCCTGAATGATGCTCAGAGAGCCATAATGCAGAGCCAAGTATCAAA
>NC_064848.1:198822405-198849905 GCF_024139225.1 Suncus etruscus
ACCAAGGGACATACAAGGGAGATGCTTTACCTCCTGAGCTCTCTCTCCAGACATGTTTAAATCATATCAATCTACTGTAGAAGCAACTGGTTGTTTATTCAACAAGCCAATGAAAGTTTGTGGCTCCTCTTTTCTTTCTTTTCTTTCTTCTTCTTTCTTTCTCTTTCTTTCTTCTTTCTTTTTCTTTCTTCTTTCTTTCTTTCTTTCTTTCTTTCTTTTCTTTCTTTCTTTCTTTCTTTCTTTCTTTCTCTTTCTTTCTTTCTTTCTTCTTTCTTCTTTCTTTCTTCTTTCTTCTTTCTTCTTTCTTTCTTTCTTTCTTTCTTTTCTTCTTTTCTTTCTTTCTTTCTTTCTTCTTCTTCCTTCCTTCCTTCCTTCCTTCCTTCCATCCTTCCTTCCTTCCTTCCTTCCTTCCTCCTCCTTCCTTCCTCCTCCCTCCCTCCCTCCCTCCCTCCTCCCTCCCTCCCTCCCTCTTTCTTTCTCTTTCTTTCTTTCTTTCTTTCTTTCTTTCTTTCTTTCTTTCTCTTTCTTTCTTTTCTTTCTTTCTTTCTTTCTTTTCTTTCTTTCTTTCTTTCTTTCTTTTCTTTCTTTCTTTCTTTCTTTCTTTCTTTCTTTCTTCTTTCTTTCTTTTCTTTCTTTCTTTCTTTCTTTTCTTTCTTTCTTTCTTTCTTTCTTTCTTTCTTTTCTTTCTTTCTTTTCTTTCTTTCTTCTTTCTTTCTTTCTTCTTTCTTTCTTTCTTTCTTTCTTTCTTTCTTTCTTTCTTCTTTCTTTCTTTTCTTTTTCTTTCTTTCTTTCTTTCTTTCTTTCCACACCTAATGATGCTCGGGGTTACTTCTGGTTATGTGCTCAGAAATCACTCCTGGCTTGGGGGACCATATGGGATGCTGGGGACTTGAGTCCATCCTAGGTCAGCCACGTGCAAGGCAAACGTCCTACCACTGCACCACAGCTCCGGCCTCAAGTTTGTGGCTGTACTTTCTAAGAGAGAGAACCATCACATTCTCTGTTTTAATGGACCAACCATCAAAATCATTTTACTATTTCTAATCAATTTATTTAAATTTGAGGTAAAGGGTTAAGCTCTTAGCAGACAGAGTCTCATTTATTCTACCACAAGTGGGCTTCCTGGCAGACCCTTTCTCTGTAGAATGAAATGATGCAAAAATCCAGAGATCACATTCCAGAAAGACTGAAATTACCTGCCAGGATATCAGCTTCATCCATAAACTGGGTACTTAAGACCACCACATGGTCTGTTTTCCGCTCCTTTAAGAAGTCCCAAACTTGATGCCTTGAAAAGGGATCCAACCCAGCAGTTGGTTCATCCAGAAGAAAGACCTCCAAAGTAAAAAAAAAAAAAAAATATATATATATATATATTTGTGTTTTCCATTAAAATTTAATTTTCAATTAAAATCCAGAAATATTTAATTATTCATACATGAAAGGGTATTATGGTTTGGATTTGATATGTATATTTAAGCATTTGAGAGGGTATTATGATTTGGATTTTATACATATATTTATTTGAAATAAATAAATAAGTACTTGCAAGGGTATTATGCTTTGGATTTTATATATATACTTAATGTACTACCATATGTTCTCGACCTCATTTTTTCATGAGACATTATTAAATTTATAATTTATAATACTGTTAATAATATTTTATCATATGTATCTCTGCAAATAAAAAAGATTCAATAAAAGGTTACTGAAATATTTTAAATTAGCCTTTATAAATTGAGTCTGTCTTACCTGAGGATCTCCTAAAATGGAAATTCCAATGGTTAGTTTTCTTTTCTGTCCACCACTTAAATTTTGAACAAGCATGTTCTGAATGTTTTTCATTTCCAATTCCAGCAAAACTTGTTGTATCTAACCAAATGATAAAATTTATGTCAGAAAACAAGATTTATTTCTTTGTTCAATTTTTCATTTTTTTTTTGCTTACAGTACAATACTGTTCTGATGGTGAAAAGATAGACTTTGCCACTCACACCAATAAGCTGGTAATCTTGATTAAATTATTGACTTTCTTGAACCTCAATTTTTTGTATGTATAAAATGGAAATAAAAAAATAGTATCTGGGAACAGAGCAATAGTATAGAGGTGGGCCATTTGCATAGCACTTGGCCCATTCGGATTCAATCCCCGGCATCCCAGATGATTTCCTGAACCTGCCAGGAGAAATTATTGAGTGCAGAGTCATGAGCAACCCGTGAGCACCACTGGATGTTACCCATAAAAGAAAAAAACAGGATCATTATCAGAGGTTTATTGTGAGGAACCAAAGTGCTTTTACATTTAAAGTTAAGGATAATGTTTGGCACATTGTAAATTAAGCATAAATGCTAAGTATATATAAATGGTATTTTTGTTCACATGTAGTCAACAATAGACATCAAACTAATTTAAAAGAGAGATAAAAATCAGTTCAAACAAGGTTAACAATTTCATTTGATGAATACAATACATCAGTTCTAGCATATTTGTTACCTCTTGCTCTACATCTCGGGATGGAATTCCTTTGATTTTTGCAAACAGTCTGAGATTTTCCCTCACTGTGAGGAAGTCATATTGCACATTGGACTGTGGACAAACACCAATGAGCATTCTGACAGCTTCTAGGTCATTCTCTCCAGAAAGCTTGTTATTATAGATGGTGACAGAACCTACAACAAAGATCAAACATTAAGGTCAGAGCAGTACTTAGATGAAGATCTTTCTAAAACAAAATCTTCTAAATTCCATTGAGATACAAACTTCTCTTCTTTCCCTTTCTCTTCATCATCATCTCCTCCTCCTCCTTCCTCCTCTTTGTTCCTTCTCCTCCTCCTCCTCCTCCTCCTCCTTCTTCTTCTTCTTCTTCTTCTTCTTCTTCTTCTTCTTCTTCTTCTTCTTCTTCTTCTTCTTCTTCTTCTTCTCCTTCTTCCTCCTCTTTGTTTCTTTCACTTATTCTCCTTTTTCCTTCTCTCCACTTCCTCCTCCTCTTTATAATTCCTTCTTCTTTCATTCTTTTTTTTATTACATAGTAGTTTAAGTGCTTAGATGGTTCTAGATGGTACAGGGATCAACTCCCTGTGTGATAGTCTTGACTTTTCTGTAAATTTGAGTTAGCTTCCTCTCCTCCTATACAATATTGTTTTTAATTTGGGCACCATGATTTATTAATCTATCCATAAAGTTCCATTATATAATGTTCCAACACCAATCTCACCACCAGTGTCAACATTCCTCATCCAAATATCCCCCAAGTTACCTTCTAATCTCAGCCTGCTTTCTAAAGAGGTATATTTTTTAATTATTTAGCGTGGGTTACATGTTTATAGCATTAAAGGTTCTCTGGTTTAGATCCATACAAACACACTTCACCTCTTTGCCACCCATGTGGTCAAAGTCCCCAACCCTTGCTCCTGCCTTCCACTTCTTACCTTCTCTCTTCATTTCACCTTTATAAAAGACCAATATTAGTATTATGATTTGGAACTGAAAAAAAAAAGCCAAAGGATTTTTCACTCTGAGGAACAAAAGCAAAGAGTGAACTTGAAAACAGTTTTCAATGTTTGTTTTACATCGGCTATTTCAGACGCAGTGAGAATGACCGTTCCAAGCTCGTCATTAGGAATGTCACTTTGTATATCTGACATACTGAAAGGTTCAGTTCATTCCTACTTTTACTCCATGGTATTTTATTTTATTTTTTTTAAATTTTAAACTTGATTGATTGATTGATTGGTATTTGGACCACACCCGGTGGCACTCAGGGGCTACTCCTGACCCTGCACACAGAAATTGCCCCTGGCAGGTTGGAGGCCCATATGGGATGCCAGGAATCCAACCAGGTCCCTCCCAGGCTGGCCGCATGCAAGGCAAAAGCCCTACCGCTGTGCTATTTCTGGCCTCGTACTGTATGGTATTTTAATTTTAGGTTTTAGTTGTGAGTTTATAAGATTCATTGAAATTTGGGGGGGTGTCCAGCAACATACAAACATTTTTTACATATTAAAAAGCTAAGTGCTGGGCTGAAGAGATAGTATGGAGGTAAGAAGTTTGCCTTGCATGCAGAGGATGGTGGTTTGAATCCCGGCATCTCACATGGTCCCCCGTGCCTGCCAGGGACGATTTCTGAGCATAGAGTCAGGAGTAACCCCTGAGCGCTGCCGGGTGTGACCCAAAACCCAAAACAAACAAACAAAAAAACAAACAAAAAAAAGCTAAGTGCTTCTTTATACAATTATATAGTTTTAGTTTGTGAAATGTTGATAGCAACATTCCTGTTGCAGAGTGGAAAAAACATAGAGAGCATCATCTGTATAAATTATTCAACTCAGAAATTATGGGTTTTCACTCTAGTGATGTGGCATGTTGTAAAATAAAAGGTCTCAGAGAGGTATTTACCATGAGCGGTGCCACTTAATGGACTACTAAAATTTATGCTTATCTCCATAATCACTGGAACCTCTGCACTTTGTAACACATTTTGCAATAGTTAGATTTGTTTACATGTGTTACAGTTGTTAACAGTTGTGTTACAAAACAGGGCTGAGAGGTGTATCTATCTATCCTTCCATTATTCATCTTTTGGGGGCTGAGATTATGGAAACCATGGGATAAAGAATTTAGTCTGAATTGATGGAAGATAAAGAGGCAGAACTTTCCGAAGTGAAGTTCATACATGTGTGTGAGGTTGCTAAGTGACCTTAGTTCAGACAGAAAAATAATCCACAGCCATACACCCATAGAACACAACCAGACAATCAACCCACAGAATCATGGAAAAGAGAAAACATTTTTATTTTAAGCTGTTAATGTTGGAAGTGCTTACCACCCAGCAAAAGCTAATAGATACAAATTTGAATATCAAATGGTCACCAAATGACTAAGATACTTATGAATGAATTTTCAATGTCACAGAGAAATATTACATTCCTACATAGCATAATAGTTAGCTCCATTTCCTCTATCATAAGATTCAAGATTAAACATTTTTATTAATAGCTGATACAACTGTTGACCCGAGTTTCAAGAAAAAAAAAATATTACCTTTGGTGGGAACAGATAACCCGCTAAGAATGTTCAGCAGTGTTGATTTCCCGGCTCCATTATGGCCAAGTATTGCAGTGATTTGCCCTTCATATATGTCAAATTTGAGATCTAGGAAGAGAAAAGTATAGAAAGGAAGGATAGGAGAAAGAAAAGAGGTAGGAAAGTAGGAAGGAAAGCGAAACCAAAGTAAAATTTTTATTATGGAGCCAATGGAGCATTTTCTCATTTACTTGATGGCCATCTTCAAAAATTGAACAGATAAGACTATTACACCCATTGCTCTAAAAATAAAAATTATAGTACAGCCTTTAGATATTTTGTGCCACACCCAGCTGTGCTTAGAAATCACTCCTGCTGGTTCTCAGGGAAACCAACTAACTTCTTGATTTGAGGATTTGAATTGGACTCATCTGATGCAAGGCTATCTCCTCTGTCCCATAATATACTCATTTATACTTTATTTCTTCTTGCCCTTTTTTGAAGAATTTCAGTTATTTAATTTAAAGAAGTAAGAAATAAGACATGTCCTTGATTCATTGACATTGCTTGGCATATTATAGGTAGATACTAACTTTTGTTGATTAAAATAGGTATACATCTCAATTACTTCTGTGGATAAAAATACTTTGAGACAAATGACTTGCTTTGTATGAAAGAAAAATATATACTAGCTAAAACAGATTTAGAATGGCAGAAGAAAAGTTGAGTTTGTAGTATAATCTTGGTACTACCTCAGAGTTCACAGTATATTTTTCAGGTCTATAGTTTTTAAGTGTTCTCCATTTTTTTTGTTTTGTTTTGTTTTGGGGCCACATCTGGTGATGCTCAGTGGTTACTCTTGGCTCTGCACTCAGAAATTACTCCTGGTCAGCTTAGGGGGCCATGTAAGAAGCTGGGAATCAAGCTTGGTCTGACTTATGCAAGGCAAAAATGCCCTACCTGCTGTGCTCTGACCCCTGAAATGTTCTCAATATTTACAAACTTTTATTTTGTAATGTTCTCAATATTTACAAACATTGTAGAAGTAATGCAGGTTATTATAATTGTCAGATGATCCAATCTGATATAGCACCAGTAATTGCTTACCAAGTGAAAACTAGTTGAATTAAATCCAGGAAATCAACATCAACATATAACCATTTCCTTTACCTTTCAAAGCTTCTATTTTATCAGGTTTTCCTTTATATTCTTTTGTAACGTTTCTGATTCTGAAAGAAAAGGAGATTACTTCAAGGTGTGAACATTTTTACTCATCTTATAATTTTAGCTTTAGTTAAATATTGTGGGATACTCTTTTCCTCAAAATATAAGAATCAGAGTTTCACATTCACGTACCCAGGTTTGTGTGAGAAAATCAGAACGTTATTTCGCAGCCCTGGCTGGACAGTAGTATTATCAGAGGTATTTGCAAACTTTGCTTTTGCTTAGGACCAAATAATCTCATACTGAAGATAGCGAGGGGAGTAGACTTAAGTAAGGTTTGGGAACAAGGGTCATTTCTGAACTACTAAACCAAGAAAGTCAGATTAAAAGGCAAAATGGACATCCATGCTATTTCTTTCAGTGAAGTGAGAGTTTTATTTGGAGACATTGATAGAGAAAGGGAGAGAGAGAAGAGAGAAAGTGACAGGAAGATGTATAATAAATGCTTAAGAAAGAACATAGACTTCTTCAGAGAGGGGAAAAAAGTCAAGAGTACACATATTAGTTTGAGATGGAGGAAAATTCCAGAGTAGAGCATATGTCTCACAGGACATCCAGAATTAAAATATTCTTGTGACTTATATTGAGTCAAGATTAATTAAGAGATACAAAAGGAGTAAGGAAGAGGGGCAACAATTATGATAGCCAGAACACAAGTTACATGATATTGCCTACCTGAAATCCTCTTTTTATTATACAGCTTCCTTATTTTAAGCAACCTGAAAAGTCGGAGTGCTATGGAGTTGTGTTGAGGGTGAATAAAATATTTCATCTTGCATATGTTATAATTCATGTTAAATATTTAATAGTTATATAAAGATGCTGGTAATATGGTTATGGTAATTAACATAAAATAAAATAATAGAATGAATATGTATTAGTGTAATTAAAGATCTGGTATACTAGTCTATAAGAGGAATCAAATTTATGTTTTTAGACTTCTTAGTTGTTATTCATCAAACAATTCTGGCTTCATTTCTGTTGAATTGTTTAGTTTGATTTTATTATACCTGCCTTTATTCCACTTTTCCATCGATTTATAGCACTTATAGTTGAATGAAAAGCTAGATATAAAAACAAACAGCAATGCAATATGCATCAGGTAAAGCCATTGCTTTTCTCCAACCTCTCCTCTGTAAATTGAACCATTTAAGTCACAAGAAATAGAAGTATAGAAGATAATTCTGGTCCTTTATCAAAAATTAGATGATTGTATGTCTGGGGAACATTCTCTGAGTATTCAAGCTTATTCCACTGATCTGAGGGCCTGTCTTTATTCCAATACCATGCTGTTTTGATAACTATTGCTTTGTAAAGTTTAAAGTTGGGGAAAGTAATTCCTCCCATATTCTTTTTCCCAATGATTGCTTTAGCTATTCGAGGGTGTTTATTGTTCCAAATAAATTTCAAAAGTGCCTGGTCCACTTCTTTGAAGAATGTCATGGGTATCTTTAGGGGGATCGCATTAAATCTGTACAGTGCTTTGGGGAGTATTGCCATTTTAATGATGTTAATCCTGCCAATCCATGAGCAGGTTATGTGCTTCCATTTCCACGTGTCCTCTCTTATTTCTTGGAGCAGAGTTTTATAGTTTTCCTTGTATAGGTCCTTCACATTTTTAGTCAAGTTGATTCCAAGATATTTGAGTTTGTGTGACACTATAGTGAATGGAGTTGTTTTCTTAATGTCCATTTCTTCCTTATTACTATTGGTGTATAGGAAGGCCATTGATTTTTGTGTTAATTTTGTAGCCTGCCACCTTGCTATATGAGTCTATTGTTTCTAGAAGCTTTTTGATAGAGTCTTTGGGGTTTTCTAAGTAGAGTATCATGTCATCTGCAAACAGTGAGAGCTTGACTTCTTCCTTTCCTATCTGGATTCCCTTGATATCCTTTTCTTGCCTAATCGCTATAGCGAGTACTTCCAGTGCTATGTTGAATAGAGTGGTGAGAGAGGACAGCCTTGTCTTGTGCCAGAATTTAGAGGAAAGGCTTTCAGTTTTTCTCCATTGAGGACAATATTTGCCTCTGGCTTGTGGTAGATGGCCTTAACTATATTGAGAAAGGTTCCCTCCATTCCCATCTTGCTGAGAGTTTTGATCAAGAATGGGTGTTGGACCTTGTCAAATGCTTTCTCTGCATCGATTGATATGATCATGTGATTTTTATTTTTCTTGCTGTTGATGTTGTGTATTATGTTGATAGATTTACGGATGTTAAACCAGCCTTGCATTCCTGGAATGAAACCTACTTGATCGTAATGGATGATCTTCTTAATGAGGCATTGAATCCTATTTGCCAGGATTTTGTTGAAGATCTTTGCATCTGCATTCATCAGCGATATTGGTCTGTAATTTTCTTTTTTCGTAGCATCTCTGTCTGGTTTAGGTATCAAGGTAATGTTGGCTTCATAAAAGCTATTTGGAAGTTTTCCTGTTTTTTCAATTTCATGAAAGAGTCTTGCCAGGATTGGTAGTAGTTCCTCTTGAAAGGTTTGAAAGAATTCATTAGTAAATCCATCTGGGCCTGGGCTTTTGTTTTTGGGCAGACATTTGATTACTTTCTTATTTCCTCAATAGTAATGGGTGTGTTTAGATATGCTACATCCTCTTCATTCAATCGTGGAAGATTATAAGATTCCAAAAATTTATCCATTTCTTCCAGGTTTTCATTTTTAGTGGCATAGAGTTTCTCAAAGTAGTTTCTGATTACCCTTTGAATCTCTACCATATCAGTAGTGATCTCTCCTTTTTCATTCCTAATACGAGTTATCAAGTTTCTCTCTCTTTCTTTCTTTGTTAGTTTTGCCAGTGGTCTATCAATCTTGTTTATTTTTTCAAAGAACCAACTTCTGCTTTCGTTGATCTTTTGGATGGTTTTTCTGGTTTCCACTTCATTGATTTCTGCTCTCAGCTTTGTTATTTCCTTCTGCCTCCCTATTTTTGGATCCTTTTGTTGAGCACTTTCTAATTCTATGAGCTGCGTCATTAAGCTATTCAGGTATGCCCCTTCTTCTTTCCTGATGTGTGCTTGCAAAGATATAAATTTTCCTCTCAGTACTGCTTTTGCTGTGTCCCATAGGTTCTGATAAATTGTGTCTCCATTGTCATTTGTTTTCAGGAAGGTTTTGATTTCCTCTTTGATTTCATCTTGGACCCACTGATTATTCAGTATGAGGCTATTTAAAAATCCTAAATGGAACAAAGAAAGCCTCTTCAACAAGTGGTGTTGGCAAAACTGGGTAGCCACTTGCAAAAAATTGAACTTAGACCCCCAGCTAACATCATATACGAAGGTAAAATCCAAATGGATTAAAGACCTCGATATCAGCCCCAAAACCATAAGATATATAGAACAATACGTAGGTAAAACACTCCAGGACATTGAGGCTAAAGGCATCTTCAAGGAAGAAACTGCACTCTCCAAGCAAGTGAAAGCAGAAATTAACAGATGGGAATATATTAAGCTGAGAAGCTTCTGCACCTCAAAGGAAATAGTGCCCAAGATACAAGAGCCACCCACTGAGTGGGAGAAACTATTCACCCAATACCCATCAGATAAGGGGCTAATCTCCAAAATATACAAGGCACTGACAGAACTTTACAAGAAAAAAACATCTAATCCCATCAAAAAATGGGGGAAGAAATGAACAGACACTTTGACAAAGAAGAAATACAGATGGCCAAAAGACACATGAAAAAGTGCTCCACATCACTAATCATCAGGGAGATGCAAATCAAAACAACGATGAGATACCACCTCACACCCCAGAGAATGGCACACATCACAAAGAATGAGAATAAACAGTGTTGGCGGGGATGTGGGGAGAAAGGAACTCTTATCCACTGCTGGTGGATTGCCTCTAGTTCAACCTTTATGGAAAGCGATATGGAGATTCCTCCAAAAACTGGAAATCGAGCTCCCATACGATCCAGCTATACCACTCCTAGGAATATACCCTAGGAACACAAAAATACAATACAAAAACCCCTTCCTTACACCTATATTCATTTCAGCACTATTTACCATAGCAAGACTCTGGAAACAACCAAGATGCCCTTCAACAGACGAATGGCTAAAGAAACTGTGGTACATATACACAATGGAATATTATGCAGCTGTCAGGAGAGATGAAGTCATGAAATTTTCCTATACATGGATGTACATGGAATCTATTATGCTGAGTGAAATAAGTCAGAGAGAGAGAGAAAAACGCAGAATGGTCTCACACATTTATGGGTTTTAAGAAAAATGAAAGACATTCTTGCAATAATAACTTTCAGACACAAAAGAGAAAAGAGCTGGAAGTTCCAGCTCACCTCAGGAAGCTCATCACAAAGAGTGATGAGTTTAGTTGGATAAATAACTACATTTTGAACTGTCCTAATAATGAGAATGTATAAGGGAAATTGAGAACCTGTTTAGAGTACAGGCGGGGGTCGGGTGGGGAGGAGGGAGACTTGGGACATTGGTGATGGGAATGTTGCACTGGTGATGGGTGGTGTTAAAAAAAAAAAAGAAAAAGTATAAAAGATGCACTACAATTTAGGAAAAAAAAGAAAAAAAAAAAAGAAGATAATTCTGGGACAGGTTCAATGAAAACAAAAAAAAAAAGACTCAAACTCAGTAGGTTGAGATGGGTCACAGGAAATTAGCATGGGAGGTAAAATTTGAATAGTCAAATACCTTAAGGGTTTTCCTTCTTTCTAACTAGGTAAAGTCTGAGGATCATCAAACAAAATGCACATTTGTTTTCCCAGAGGGAAGATACATGAGTCCAAATGGCACATATTTTTTATTGCCTCTTGTATCTGTCTCTAGTTTATTGTCCCTTTCATGTCCCATATTTTAATTTTTGAAAGACAATAATTACAAGAGGAAAGATACTTAAGAATTGATACACTTAAGATAAATGGGAAATATATGACAAATAAGACTATGTATGGTGTGAGGACACGGGATAAAGACCAACATGCAAACAAGGGCAATGAATAGAGAAATGGAGGAAAAGGAAGGAGATAAGAGACTGAGAATTCAGCCAGGGTTTGTTGATTGTGTGTGTGTGTGTGTGTGTGTGTGTGTGTGTGTGTGTGTGTGTGTGTGTAGTTAATGTAAATGAAAACAGTTTAAGATAGCAATAGCAGAGTTTTTCTTTAAACCTAACCTGGCAAGTGATAGATCTGGCATGGATAGAATTTGATGGAGCAATTAGCTTTTCAGTCTTTGGCTTGTTCTCCACTTGCATCTTTATTACCTGATGGCTTCCTTCCCTTGGAATTCTGGAGACATGGGTTCAAAAGAGTCACTAGAGAAAAGATCTGAATCTATTTCATCTTCAAGGACCCCATGATCTGTCTTTTGTTGTGGACACCAAAATGAGGACTTCAGGAAAAACAAAGGTGAATATCGATGTCCGTATTCATCTAGATGGTCAGAAGACAAATATTGGGTCAGGTATATATATTTGAGGTCTTTTTCTTGGGGGGGGTTACCCTGATGTAGTTGGGGGTTACTTTGACTCTGCTTAACTAAGGGCTAAAATACTGCCATAGGGTGAGAAAGACTATGTGGGGGGCCTGAGCGATAGCACAGCGGAAGAGTGTTTGCCTTGCATGCAGACAACCTGGGATGGATCTGGGTTCAATCCCTGGCATCCCATATGGTACCCTGAGCCTGCCAGGAGAGATTTCTGAGCACAGAACCAGGAGTAACCCTTGACCACTGCCAGGTGTGACCCAAAAGCACACATACACAAAAAGAAAGACCATGTGGTGGCAATTGAACCAGTCAATCACTAGCCAAGCAAGTGCCTAACCCGGAACTATTTCTCCTAAAATATATTCTAAAATATAGATTTCCTGCTCCTGCTACTGAGTAATTGTATAAGAAAATATTAGAGTTTAATATTTTTGGAAAGCTTCTCAATGTTTTTAATGTACTACTAAAGCTTAGAGACTCTAAAATTAAGAGCTGGGACAAAAATAGCAGCAATTTCTCATCTTCCCATAAATAAACACTAGGCCAGAGCTGTGTGTAGGTACCAGTTGTTTAAAGTATTCCTTCAGCAAGAAACAAGCAAAAACATTTTGGAGTAAAAACTTATCAATAGTTAGTGGTTTTATAAACAAATTTCAGGCTCTAATTATGACCAGTCAAGGAGCAAGAAATAAATGGAGATCGTATTTATCCCTAGCAATCAACTGTTTCACTTTCTTCATTCTGGTGTACATGGTAGTTCTCAGAGTAGAAATCATATTTTTAAGAGATGAGTCTCAGCAAATAAATATTTTTAAAAAAATGAATCTTGAATTTAATCATATCACTACTCACTTGGCAAAATTTTTTCGAAATAAATCGTCAGTGCCAGGTAGAGGAAAATGTCAAAAGCCAACATGAAATTTGTTGCTATTATTAGATATGAACTGTCCGATGGATCAGGAAATGCATTAGAATTCAAATCATAGTCAAAGTGCAAAAGCTGAAATTCAAAAAGCAGTTGATTAAAAGGAAGTTAGATATTGAATAACTTTTAAAGGGAACGAGCATAAAAGAAACTTGCCTACTTGACACTTCTTTAGGCTATTAGAAGACATAGACACATGATTATAATACAAATTAGTAGCTATGATAAAAATATAAATAAAATACAAATAAAATTAGGGCTCCAACATTTATACATTAGAAATCATACAAGTATGTAATTTATAGCAGCACAAAGTTAGAATAATACTAAATTTTGGGTAACTCTTGAGTTAGAAGTAGTTTTTCACCAAACACAGAAGATACAGAGATTAAATTTATTAGAATTTTCTTAATGCTAAATATACTAAGGACAAATATTGGGTGAATATTTGCATCTTGTAAAGTAACAAACTATAAATAAACTTGGTTTTAGTGGCAGGGAAAGCAAAGAACATGTAATTACTATCTCACTCTGATATTTTACTGATATTTCATTGAGAAACTTTCAAGTTGAGGAAAACTTTGAACTTGATTTGTAATAGATTTATTTAAAGATTAAATATTGAAGTTTATCTGGACAAAATTGTAAGATTCTGCCATATAACCATTCAATAACAACTGTCATTAGATCTTAGGGTATTTTTTCAGTGCCCACTCAATCCTATTTTCATAAGAAATAACTGACAATACCAGGTATTTTTTGTTTTGTTTTGTTTTGGGGCCACATCCGGTAATGCTCAGGTGTTACTCCTGGCTATGCACTCAGAAATCGCTACTGGCTTGGGGGACCATATAGGATGCTGGGGGGATCCAACCGCGGTGTGTCCTAGGCTAGCGTGGGCAAGGCAGATGCCTTACCTCTTGCTCCACAGCTCAGGCCCCAATACCAGGTATTTTGACAGAGTACAGGCTGGGTTCAATACAAGAATCAGATAAAAAAAAAGACATCTTATAAATTAACTAATAAATCTAATTAATCTTAACTAATTAACCTGTTTTTAATTTTCAATTTTCTTCCACTTTATAGCTTTTCAACCATATGGATTAGCCAAAATTTGCACTGGAATTATTCTAGAATTAGTTTGCCACATCAAACTCATATTGAACTAACTGTCGAAGAAACAGATTATGCTGTCTCTAAAGAATTATATATTTATCATCCACTAGACTATTGAGATAAATACTTCCGAAGTTATTTCAGATTTATATTCCCAAATTTATATCAGACTTTCATAGGGTTTTAATCCTTTATCCAATCAAGTTACACCTTCAATCAAATCTTGCATGTTGAGCATGAAACTATCAATAGACTGCTGAATTCCAGAGAAGTTAGAACACGTGCCAATAAGTACTGAGATTGCTTCTCACCTGTGCCATGCCAAGGATGAAGGCAAAGGGACTAAGTAAGCTTAAAATCCACTCCAGTGATACAGGAAGATGTCTGTACAATGCTATGAACCCCAGACTTCCGCAAAAGACAGTGAGAAGAAATACGATGAGGCCAGTGAGGAAAGATTTCTTTATCAACACACTCATTAGAAAAGACAGAGCTATCTGAAATGAGAGAAGATTTTTATTGGTTTATATTTCTCTAAGAGCTCCTATTAGCATTAAAAACAGGGGCTTTGCTACATAGTTATGTTATTTTTCCCTATAAAATATATCCAGAAAATTATACTATGTATTGTCATTACAACATTAAAAATCATAGGGTACTAATCTATATATTTTCTCCTGGAAATGGAGCAGACAGAAAAGGAAAGGGATAAGTAATCAGATAGCACCCAAACTGGAAACCAACACTTGATTCTTAGAGTAAAAGTTGGGGAGAAAGAAGTTTAATTTACCAACTCACCAAAGACAATCCATAGAGGAAGAAGTGAATGAAGACCATCATGAAGCCAGTCAGAATTATAAACTCAACATGTTTGATGATAATTGTAGTCAAAAGAGCCATTATGAAGATGAAACCAGCATAGAGAATCCCCCACGAGAGCCTAATGTAGAAACACAACAGTGCTTAAGTATTTCATGTTCAATTGACTTTGAGGGCCTAGAATTAATGTTAACTTCTTTTAGCTTTCCTTCCTTCCTTCCTTCCTTCCTTCCTTCCTTCCTTCCTCCTTCCTTCCTTCCTTCCTTCCTTCTTCCTTCCTTCCTTCCTTCCTTCCTTCCTCCCTCCCTCCCTCCCTTCCTCCCTCCCTTCCTTCCTTCCTTCCTTTCTTCCTCCCTTCCTTCCTCCCTCCCTTCCTTCCTTCCTCCCTTCCTTCCTTCCTTCCCCCCTTCCTTCCTCCCTTCCTTCCTTCCTTCCTTTCTTCCTTCCTTTCTTCCTTCCTTCCTTCCTTCCTTTCTTCCTCCCTTCCTTTCTCCCTTCCTTCCTTCCTTTCTTCCTCCCTCCCTCCCTTCCTTCCTTCCTTCCTTCCTTTCTTCCTCTCTTCCTTCCTCCCTT
The DNA here is from genome assembly GCF_024139225.1 of Suncus etruscus. Lineage (NCBI taxonomy): Eukaryota > Metazoa > Chordata > Mammalia > Eulipotyphla > Soricidae > Suncus > Suncus etruscus. The sequence continues at coordinate 198,837,566 of NC_064848.1, forward strand.
CCTTCCTCCCTTCCTTCCTTCCTTCCTTTCTTCCTCCCTCCCTCCCTCCCTTCCTTCTTTCCTTCCTTCCTTCCTTTCTTCCTTCCTCCCTCCCTCCCTTCCTCCATCCCTCCCTCCCTCCCTTCCTTTCTTCCTTCCTTCCTTCCTTCCTTCCTTCCTTCCCCCTTCCTTCCCCCCTTCCTTCCTCCCTTCCTTCCTTCCTTTCTTCCTTCCTTTCTTCCTTTCTTCCTTCCTTCCTTCCTTCCTTCCTTTCTTCCTCCCTTCCTTTCTCCCTTCCTTCCTTCCTTTCTTCCTTCCTTCCTCCCTCCCTCCCTCCCTCCCTCCCTCCCTTCCTTCCTTCCTTCCTTTCTTTCTTCCTCTCTTCCTTCCTCCCTTCCTTCCTCCCTCCCTTCCTTCCTTCCTTTCTTCCTCCCTCCCTCCCTCCCTTCCTTCTTCCTTCCTTCCTTCCTTTCTTCCTTCCTCCCTTCCTCCCTCCCTCCCTTCCTCCATCCCTCCCTCCCTTCCTCCCTTCCTCCCTTCCTTCCTTCCTTCCTTCTCTCTTCTTTCTTTCTTTCTTTCTTTCTTTCTTTCTTTCTTTCTTTCTTTCTTTCTTTCTTTCTTTCTTTCTTTCTTTCTTTCTTTCTTTCTTTCTTTCTTTCTTTCTTTCTTTCTTTCTTTCTTTCTTCTTTCTTTCTTTCTTTCTTCTTTCTTCTCTCTTTCTTTCTTCTCTCTTCCTTCTCTTCCTTCCTTCCTTCCTTCCTTCCTTCCTTCCTTCCTTCCTTCCTTCCTTTCCTTCCTTCCTTCCTTCCTTTCCTTCCTTCTTTCTTTCTTTCTTCTTTTCTTTTTTCTTTCTTTCTTTCTTTCTTTCTTTCTTTCTTTCTTTCTTGCCTTTCTTTCTGTCTTTCTGTCTTTCCTTTCTTTCTTTCTTCTTTCTTTTCTTTCTTTTTCTCTCTCTTTCTTTCCTTTCTTTCTTTTTCTTTCTTTTCTTTCTTCTCTCTTCTTTCTTTTTCTCTTTCTTTCTTTCACTCTCTTTCTTTTGCTTTCTTTCTTTCTTTCTTTCTTTCTTTCTTTCTTTCTTTCTTCTTTTTTTTAATATATATGGATTGTTTAACAATTACATCTACAAGGAATATATTTGGGGAAGCATTTTCAAGGAAAAATAATATTTTTTCTAAAATTAACTCCAGAACTGTATACACACATAGTCTGATATGTTCTGCTTTAAATATTATTTATGCTGGCTTTTTTTTTTCACAGTGACCTCAGGATAACTTTGTCCTCTACATCCATATTTCTAGTACTTAAAGGAATGACTATGATGAGAAGTCAGCAAGAAATCTGTTCTTGTACATGGTGACAACTTAATTTATGGTGAGATTAACTTGCAAACCTCTTGGAATTTCAAATTTATTTCTCCTCTTTGGGAGATTTCTGTGGATAAGAGTTTCACTGATTTTTTTTTTAAAGAAGAAATTCTGCTTTCTCTCTTTTTTCCCTAAAGCTCTTTTCATCTTTCTCTGGATGTGTACACTAAGCATTCTATATACATTCTTTTGTGCTGACCCTTTCAGTCAGTGAGGGTCAACTTCTGTCCTCCTAGTGTGTATGCTGGGCTATTGCTACCCACCAGTGGAAGACTGGGAAAGAATGGGTCAAAGGCTGGTGATCAGAGATACTTTATTCAATTCTTACAATGCTTATATAGGACAGGAAGAACTGGGATGGGCAGCTAGGTACATGAGATGCCAGGGAGAAGTTAAGCATAAACATTGGAAATTTGGAGCCCGAGAAATAAAACAGTGGGGAGGGCATTTGCCTTGCACACAGCTGACCTGAGTTCAATCCCTGCGTCCCATAAAGTTCCCTGAGCCTGCAAGAAGTGATTTCTAAGCACAGAGTAACGCCTGAGCACTGCCAGGTGTGACCTAAAATTTAAACCAAAACAAACTAAACTAAAACATTGGGGATTAGTAATGTTTGGGAGTAATACAACAGTTCAAGAAGTAGCTTTATCTCTCTACCAGAGCTTAGATTCAAGCCTGAGAATGACCTCTGATTAAGGGGAAATGTTGTCTCTCTTTGTGCTATCCTTCCCCATCAGCATTATCTCCGAATCCCATAATGGTTGTCCTACAAGGTCTCCCAGAATGGGTTTCCGTCTGCCAGGCAATTTGGGGACAGCATCAAAGGGAAAATCCAACAGATTTTTAATTCCTATCATTTTATCTTTGATCGTTTATTTTTCCTTTCTTTAATGCCCTTATTTTGTTCATTAATGTTTTTTGAAATATAGGGAAATGGTGAGCAAAAATTTCTTCAAAACCAACAAAATTATAATGGACATATAGAGCAATTGCTATGAGCTGGAGAATATTTTAAGAAGGTAGAGATTTCCCAATCATTTTAGCTTTACAATAACTTTATGCAGATGAAACAGAGGGGCAAGACGGGCAAGATGTCTGAGTAAAGGGAAAAAGATCATCTCTCTCAACAAGACCTATTTGTAGGGAGAAGTTAGGTGCAGTTCCTGAAGGAAATTCTCTTGTTCTAGATACTCATCTAGAAGCAAAGATTGGATGAGGGAGAGGGTACAAATGGTGGAGAAACTCGAAAAGGGGGAGAATGGAAGAAGACAGAGGATGACATCTGACACATACATGTTCAATCCAAACTCTGAGTCACTGCCCATTTTATGGGATCCTCAAGAACTTGCTTTCAGGGCCCGGATGGATAGCACAGCAGCGTTTGCCTTGCAAGCAGCCGATCCAGGACCAAAGGTGGTTGGTTCGAATCCCGTTGTCCCATATGGCCCCTGGTGCCTGCCAGGAGCTATTTCTGAGCAGATAGCCAGGAGTAACTCCTGAGCACCGCCGGGTGTGGCCCCAAAACAACAACAACAACAAAAAAAACAACAAAAACAAAATCAAAAAGAACTTGCTTTCAGTCAGTCAGTTTATAGCCATACTTGATAGCTTAGATCCAACACAAGTTCACCAAATAATCACTGACACAAACCAAAACAAAGCAGCCATTGGGTTTGGTGGGCAGTCTTGTCCTACATTATGTTTTACCCCAGCAAAAGTTCAGCACCAGACATAAAGCAGGCCTTCCCCTTTAAGAAAGACCTTAATTATTATTGGCTGGCTGGGATTATAAACACTACCCCCTCCTCAGTGAGGCTTGGGTGGGGGAGTCAGTGTGGAGACTGTGGCATTTTGAAGAGGCATTTGGAACAGCAATCTGCCCCAACTGTTTCTACTCCTGGCTACAGCTTTTCTTCCTGATTTCAGCTGTTGAATGAAATATTAAATATAGAGTCCTCGATGGTTATGGATGAATGGGGGAGCCATTCTCGGCCTGCCTGGCCTGGCAGGTCTGAGGGTTCAGGATAAAGGCTAAGAAATGATCCACAGCAGTCAGTAGAAGTCAGGAGATATGAAGCTTTATTATAAGGCTCTAGCCACCATGTGCCTATCTTTCATGGTGTCTAAGCTAACCTTTTAAACAGCCTCCTTCAGCTGCCCTGCATCTATCCTATCTCTGATCTCTCTATGTTGCTACCTCCTGTTGAGGCTCTGAATCTCTGAATCTCTCTCTTAACCCCCAGGCAACCCTTAAATTACCAACCACAGACCCTTCCCAACTATGGGAGCATCTTGTCTCCTGGTGAGATAGGAGGAAGTTGAGGGGAAGGGTAACATTCAGCTGCATCTCTTGAACTGTTTACATTTCACCCTGGTCCCAAACCCAGCTCTCTCTCCTTCTCTTTCTCTTTCTCTCTTCTCTCTCCTTCTTCCGCCCTAGGGGTTTTTCATAGGCCCCTGGGTATGAAGAGCTAGATTAGAAAAGAGCATAGGGCAGTGATGGGAGGTCTTGGGCACCTTGGTGGTGTTGGAAGGTCTGTAGCTTTGTATACCTTAAACATAAACTCTATTTGTGGGGGCCGGGAAGGTGGCGCTAGAGGTAAGGTGTCTGCCTTACAAGCGCGGACCGCGGTTCGATCCCCCGGCGTCCCATATGGTCCCCCCAAGCCAGGGGCGATTTCTGAGCACATAGCCAGGAGTAACCCCTGAGCGTCAAAACGGGTGTGGCCCCCCAAAAACAAAACAAAACAAAACAAAAAAACAAAATAAACTCTATTTGTAAGCATTTCTTGATTAAAATTAAGGCATAATGACTATGCATTAATATCATTATTTTCTCATTTTAGAAACAAAAATAAAACCTACTGAACAAGAATATTCAATAACTGTTCTTCAAGTTCAGGCATTTTGACTCTAAGGTTTTCACTGGTCCGTTATCCTTTCCTTCAATATAAAATGAGATCAATACTGATTTATACAATTTTGTCTAAAGTCTTAATTTATGCTATTTTATATACACATATATGTACTAACTGAAACCTCTGCCTTTCCATTAATTTACTTCCATCCCAAAAATATTACAGTTGATGATTACTCTCACAAAGAACCTTATCTATACTTAAGATTCCTTAAACTCTGATATTTCTAATTTAAACTCCTCACTATTTAAAATCCTGTTCTGCCAACTTATTCCCTAAAATGTAACCATTGGGGCTGGAGCAACAGTGCAGCAGTAGGGCATTTGCCTTTCATACAGCCAACCTAGAACAGACCCCGGTTCAATTCCCATATGGTCTCATATGGTCCCCCGAGTCTGCCAGGAGAGACTACTGAGCGCAGAGCCAGGAGTAACCCCTGAGTTCTGCCGGGTGTGACTCCTCCCCCAATTACCATTATATATTTTCAATATTGAGACTCAAAAGAGTACCTGATCTGTGGCCTCATTTTATCGCTATTGGTCCCCTTCTGATTTAAAATTTAGTTTTCTCTAGATCCCAACCCACTATTCCTACCACGTATATGCCAGTAAACTTGATACTGATAGTAGGCTTCCCCCTCCCTACATTATCTTGCAGGACAAAACTTGATCTTTCTTTAGCCAGAGCAGTACAGTAACCCCAAAATCTTAACCTGTCTAGCATGACAGGAGATATTTTAGTGTTGATAATGATTGGCCTAGAAGAAATCTTTTCCCAGAATGCTCACTTGTATTTACTTGTGCTTACTTGACTTACCAAAGAAAGCTAAGTCTCGAAGACCCATCATTATCATCAGAGCCCTTCATCCTTTCCTCTCACTTGGTAATATTTATAGAAGCGTAGTAGGTAAATGGGGAGAAAAACAAAGAATGCAGAAGAAAATGAAAATATCAGTCATGATTCCCTCTTGACCGATAAAAGGGTAGAGCTTCATGTTCTTTCCAGTGACTGGACATCAACGTGCTCCATTGCTGAGTGATTTTGTTGTGATCTAGAGAGATACAAATGAATGAGTGTGTGTAACTAAAATAGTTTTCTTTTTTTCCTGAATCTGAAGTTAGCCTCTTCACTTCTATATTCGATCTCTGATAGACCTGAGAATCAACTTTGGTCAGCTGAGCTATTCCTGATTCCAATATATAGAGTCGTGTCTTATTTTCCTATTGCTTAACATACCAAGCGCAAACCCTGCTTAACATATCTCTATGAGCCTTCTATATTTAATGTTTCCTTACCTTAAGCTTTGATGGTTTTTTTTGTATTGCTTCTAATTTACTTTTTCAATTGTGTTAACATAAGCTGATGCAATGCTATAAATGTTTATATTCTTCACATTTTAGGCTGAGTTTTTGCTTGTCCCCCCCCCCAGTTCCATTTGTACTTTAATAATTATGTGATAGTTTATTATCCTATAATTTTTTATATTTTTAAATAGATTTTTATTCTTTTTTCCATTCACTGTTTGTTTCTCTTCCTTCCTTTGCTTCTTTCTTTGCTTTTCTCTCTTATCTTTCTTTCTTTCTCTTTCTATCTTTCTTTCTCTTTCTATCTATCTATCTATCTTTCTTTTTTCTTTCTTTCTTTCTCTCTCTTTTTCTTTCTTTCTTTTCTTTGTTTCTTTGTTTCTTTCTCTTTCTTTCTTTCTTACTTTCTTTCTTTCTTTCTCTCTTCTTTTTCTTCTTCTTTCTTTCTTTTTCTTTCTTTCTCTCTTCTTTCTTTCTTTCTTTCTTTCTTTCTTTCTTTTCTTTCTTTCTTTCTTCTTTTCTTTCTTTCTTTCTTTCTTTCTTTCTTTCTTTCTTTCTTTCTTTCTTTCTTTCTTTCTTTCTTTCTTTTTCTTTCTTTCTTTCTTTCTTTCTTCTTTCTTTTCTTTCTTTCTTTCTTTCTTTTCTTCTTTCTTTCTTTCTTTCTTCTTTCTTTTTCTTTTCCCTTCATATGGGATGCTAGGGATCAAACCCACATTAGCTTCTTTCAAGACAAGCCCCTTAACCACCATACTTTCACTTTGGCCCCTCTAATAATGTTCTTGAAACACATTTGGCACTCTAATGAGATTGACTCCTCGCCGGAGTACATTCTCTGTATTGTTTAACTTCCCTAGAATCAAAAGCAACATAAAGTGAACTGTGTTTAAAGAAAATATGATTAAGTATAAAAACAAGGCTCTCCAAATTACATTTCTTCCAGTGAAACATTTGCTGGCCTTTAATGTTATTACTTCGCACTGAACACTTGTTTTCTTAGGACATTACACACTAACCTCTATTATAGCAGCATTAATCGCAGCTTGAAGAGCTATAAAGCCTCGATCCCAGAACGTTGTAACTTCACAATTAATTAGTGGACTCTACATCAAAACAATGAGCTGGTAATAAAAAAAGGAAAAAACACAACTATTATGCAGTCTTGACAACACATAGTGAAATGTTACAATGTCCCAACGTTTCAAATGTATTTTAATTGGAAGCCTATGAAGACACAAATCAATAAAAATTCTAGTAATGTGTCTCATTTTGGTGGATAGAACACATGTGGTCGACTTTCTCACACTGCTTTCTTTCCCAATTATGAATTTTGTTGAGCACTTCCCTCCTGCTGCTTTTGAAAACAAAACATTTTATGTTTAAGAGGAATTGTGAGGGGTCTTAGATGACTGAAGCAACACTGGAAGTTTGGGTTAAATAGCGTTTTTAAAAGATTACATCAGTCAGAATATTTGGGGGGGGGGGAAAGTCTACCAATACTAGGTTACACCTTATTTTACCTCAAACAAAGATCATCCCTGATTCCTTTGTATGTTTGTTTACAACTTAGATTTAGTCCCCTAGATAGAGATTGTTTTACTTGTAAATCGGATGGGACGAGGCTCAGGATAACCTGAGCTATCTCTCCTTACACTGTCCGTACTATCCCCGCAAGTGGTGGCTCCTGTACTCAATAAAAACAGTTCTCGCATGTACATGTGGAATATGATGTAGAAGACTACCAGATTATAAGTGTTATCACCCTCAGCATGATTTGGATTTTATGCAAGGCCTGAGTCAGACTCTGTCACCTGGTGTTGGAGATACGGTGTGTTGGGTGCTTTTACATACCAATAAGTTTGTAAGATTTTATATGTCTCTAAAATTAAGGTTGTATGATTTGTATATGTGTATTAAAAAAAAAGCATTAAGTTTTTCTGTTTTGTTTGGAAACCACAACTGGCAAGTCTGAGACTCAAACCTGAATCTCTTGCATGCAAAAATCTGTGCTCAGCCCTTTGAGACATCTATCTCTCCAGGTCCTCATTATTATTATTATGTGTGTGTGTGTGTGTTGTGTGTGGTGTGGTGTGTGTGTGTGTGTGGTTGTTGGGTCACACCCGCAGTGCTCAGGGGTTAGCTCCTGCTCCCATGCTCAGAAATTGCTCCTGGCAGGCACGGGGGACCATATGGGACGCCGGGATTTGAACCGATACCTTCTGCATGAAAGGGGCATAACGCCTTACCTCCAGCTATCTCTCCGGGCCCCACATTTTTATTATTTTTCCACAATAATGATCTTATCTCTCCAAATATTTTCACATCCAGGTAGAATGATTAACTATTTCCATTATTACTTAGCCATTTATAGATAATGTATTAATGGCTGGGAGAGAGAGCACAGAGCATAGAGGGGACTTGCCTTGCATGCCACTGATCTAGGTTCAATCTCCAGCATCCAAATTGTTCCCCTAAGTACCTACCTCTAATTTTTGAGCACAGAACCAGGAGTTATCCCCAAATAGTAGCTAGGGGAACCTCTTCTTTTTCTTAAAAAATTATAACCTCTTTTGCTGAACCCCTCAGTGTCTGGATCAGCCCCATCACTTTATGGTGTATAATAGGAGTTTTCCAGACTAGGCAGTGAGATTGAGTTAGAGCCCCAAACTCAAGGGAGTAAAGCCCCAAATTCTCAAAGAGACATATTCATTCCTTTTGTTATCCAGAGCCCTAATAGGGCAATCAATGTTTCCTCTATTTCTTCTTTGCTGATAAAAGATTATTTTCTTACTTTCCTGTCTTTTTTTTTTTCATGAATATACGCTTCTTCAGATTACAAATTAACACAAAATTTTGACTTATAGGAAACCTGAGATCTTCTCACCTGTCACTATTATAACTATAAAACTTGAAGTAATTGAGATCGAAAACTTATCCAGCATTAATAATAACTTACCATTCCTGGATTCTGGGTGATTTTCTTTACTCAACGATTTAATAGAAAGTTGTTTCATTTATTCATAAACTTTATTTGCCTTTAACGATAATATAGTTTAATTACACATGCATATGCATATATATGTATAAAAATATCTATCCCCAAACTTAATGACCATATGATATAGTAATACACCCAAACAAACATATATGTTTAAATGTGTTGGCACTGACCCCTTGACATCATATGATCATAGGGATTTTTGAATTTGGTATATAGGACATCTATTTCATAGATAAATTTTTATATATATTTTAAATATAGTGTAATATAAATAGATAGCTGACAAGTACCTGTATGATCATGGTGTTCCTTCTTTATAGGGATTCTGTAGCCCAGTAAAAATTTCAGATGATACTGGAATGTATTAGTAAAGATGACTTTTACTATTTCCTCTGAATATGTTTCTGTTAATTTTTCAACACTTTCTTCATAAGGAAGTCCTATGATTTCATTATCTGCCACCACAAAAGAGAGAATAGTAAATTATATTATAAATTATTATTCTAGTATATATATTATATTATATATTATTTTGTTATGATTTATTATCCTATAATAAATTAATAGGATACCAAATTCAGGATATCATGTCCAATCGCTTTAACTAGAAGTTTTATGAAAAGAAAATAAACTCTGAATAAATCATAAACAGGGTGGATTGGGGGAGACATTTCTTTTTTTTTTTTTTTTTTTTTGGTTTTTGGGCCACACCCGGTAACGCTCAGGGGTTACTCCTGGCTATGCGCTCAGAAGTTGCTCCTGGCTTGGGGGACCATATGGGACACCGGGGGATCGAACCGCGGTCCGTCCAAGGCTACCGCAGGCAAGGCAGGCGCACCTTACCTTTAGCGCCACCGCCCGGCCCGGGGGAGACATTTCTAAAGTAATGTCTAGATTCTATCAGAAGAAAGGAGACAAGTCATTTTATTGTCATCTATTGTACTTATTAAATAAGTTTTAATCCCATATAGAATATCATGTTAATTAAAGTGTTTTACATAAAAGAACTGCATTGGAATAAACATACAATGGAATGGTAGTAAAGTATATTTAAATTACACTTATGTACTGATTTACATTAGGTGGAAATAAAGTATAAACCTTCGCTTTCATTAAGAACCCTGAGGCTGGTTAATAGGCTCAAAAACAATGAAAAATTAAAAACATCAACTGACTTTGTTTATGTCAATAAAATAACCCCTCTTTTCTGCATATACTATGCTTAATGCTATGTGAATGTCTTCTTGTGACTGATAGTATGAGAATTAAGACAAGAAATAGTTTTCACAGGAAAAAGAGGGTTGGAGATGAAAGTGGAAGAGGCAAAAAGTGAACATTTTGATAACATTATTTTGCTTTCTGGAAATGAGTCAGTAAGTCAGACTGGTCATGAGAAAACAACTGAAACTCTTATTACCCAGCTCCCATAATCTATCTTTAATAGGATAGAATGTAAATAATATAGTATAAAAATAAAAGTGGACATTTAAGTTACAGACTGATATTCTATTGAATAGCAAGTGACTTTGCAGGTGACCAACCCAGATTTTATTCCCAGCATCCCATGTGGTCCCCAAGCACCATCAGGAATAATTCCTGTGTGTAGAGCCTAGAGTAATAACTCCTGAACAGCTGGGAGTGTCCCCAAAACAAGCAAAAATAAAAAGTGGACTGAAATTCTATTACTTAAAATAAAATAGGTAAAAAGTAATATAGTAACATTGATGCATATGGCATTTGAAGTTACCTTATTTAGAAAGTAAAGAACTTGTTTCTTATAGTGGTTTTTGGGACATACTCGGTTGCGCTCAGAGGTTACTCCTGGCTCTACTCTCAGAAATCAGTCTTGGCAAGCTTATGGGACCTTATGGGATGCAGGGAGCCAAACCTGGGTCCATCCTGGGTCAGTCGGTTGCAAGGTAAATGCCATGCTTTGCTATCCTTCCTGCCAAGAACTTGTTTCTGGTAAAGAGGATGTCGGTATAATCAGTCTTTATCTTAATCTGTATGGCATATAAAACTTAATTTCCCTTAACCACTATGGTTTCTCTTTTATGTATCAAAAACCCACCTGGGTAGAAAGAACCTCTGGATAGGCTCTCTACCTAACCTGTTCTCCACCCATAGGGGTAGTTATTCTATTCTTCCCAATAAAGACTACTTCTCTGGCAGACCTCTCTCTCCCTTTCCCTCTCCCTCACTCTCACTCTCTTCCTCTCCCTCCCTCTCTCTCCTCTCCTCCCTCCCCCCTCTCTTAGAATTCTCTCTCATAGACCGCTCTCTGGCAGATCTCTCTCTGTGTTAGTGTGTGATTTTTTCCCTTTTATTTAAGCACCTTGATTACAAAGTTGTTCATAATTGAGTTTCAGTCTTACAATGTACACCACCCTTCATCCATGAATATTTTCCACCATTGATGCTCCCAGTTTCCCTTCCACACCCACTTTCTGCCTGCCTCTGGGGAAAGCATTTTACTCCTCTCTCTCTCTCTCTCTCTCTCTCTCTCTCTCTCTCTCTCTCTCTCTCTCTCTCTCTCTCTCTCTCTCTCTCTCTCTCTCCCTTCATTTTTCCTTTGATACGCTGTGGCTTGTATTATTGTTCATGAAGAGATTCCATGCATATCAACATCCATTTTTTGTCCAGAGTGATCAGTTGCAACTGTCATTGTCATAGTGTCCCTACTCTACACTAACTATACTGCTCCACTATTTGTGGCAAGCTCTCTACTCTGGACTGGTCCTCCTAGCCCTCCTCTCTACATCAGTGGAGCTGACATGAAGGCTTCTTTGTTATAACCAAGAAAAAAATCTATTTACATTTCCTATAATCTAGAAATAGGGACAACTGGAGTGGTCTAGCAACTGAAATGCAATTTATTATTATTATGTCATTGTTTTTTGGCTCACATCCTGCGGCGCTCAAAGGTTACTCCTGGCTCTGTGCTCAGAAATTGCTCCTGGCAGACATATCCCCTATGGGATGTGGGAATCAAACTGGGGTCCATCCTGGGTTGGCTTCATGCAAGGTAAATGTCCTATTGCTGTGCTATCGCTCCAGCCCCTTAAAATGCAATTTAAATGCAGGCAACTGTAGTCAAAAGAATCAACTATTGACATCAGAAATTCCTCTGGAGATGCTAGAAGACTCACTTTGAATGAAGGAAGCAGACGCAACTTTGTTCATGATTCGTTGGGTTGTATTGGTGACAGGTGTATATACAATAATTAATTGAGAGTCCTTAAATGAATCTACTCGCCCCAGGTCCATGGCAGGCAGTGAAGAAAAATCATTAACCTTGTGGCTTACAGGATGGATGTACAAATAAAGTAGTAGGCTTAATGCAGTGAACCATTCCTACACAGTCCAAGAGAAAGAAAGAGGATAAGTATGTTTTCAAATCAGTCATCCATAATCATGTGTTCAGACTGTTTGCTTCCTTCATTTTTCTAATTTTCGATTGAAATAGTAAGAACAGTCTCCAATACGAATAGCACAAAATGCAGCAATCCTAGTCATTTCAATATAACATTTGAATGTATTGACCTCTGATACCAGCCTAAAATAGTGGTTTTCACAATTATTTATAGTATTAGTTATATATCAATATTTTTACACTCATGTTAATTTATGCCATGCTATTAGTTAAGCATGTGTTGAATGACAGTCATTTCACTGGCTGGCAAAAGATTTTTGCAGCCCTGCATCAAACAGTAAATGGGAAGTATGAAATTTTGAGAAGTTACAGAGAAAAACCATCATACATTGTTATCGACTGGT